>NC_082638.1:21125000-21137500 GCF_002263795.3 Bos taurus
GTGTGTGTTTGTGTGTGTGTGTATGTGCCATTCTGAGCCCTGTTTCCTGTCGACTGTGAAACCGGTTAGTGTTTATGTGTGTGTGTGTTTCATTCTCAGACCTGTGTCCTGGCAACTGTGCAACCCGTTTGTGTGTCCCTGTGTGTGTTTGTGTGCTGTTCTCAGTCCAGTGCCCTGGCGACTGTGCAACTAATTTGTGTGTGTGCGTGTGTGTGTCTGTGTTGTTCTCAGGCTTGTCCTCTGGCGACTGTGAAACCGGTTTATGTCTCTGTGTGTGTGTGTGTTCTGTTCTCAGCCATGAATCCTGGTGATCGAGCAATCGGTTTTTGTGTGTGTGTAAGAGCGGTTCTGAGCCCTGTGACTTGGAGATTGCACAACCAGTTTATGTATTTGTGTATGTGTGTGTGTGAATCTGTGTGTGTGCTGTTCTCAATCCTGTGCCCTGGAAACAGGGCAACAGTTGTGTGTGTGTGTGTATGTGTGTGCTGTTCTGAGCCCTGTTTCCTGTCGACTGTGAAACCGGTTTGTGTTTATGTGTGTGTGTGTGTGTGTGTGTGTCTGTGGTTCTCAGCCCTGTCCCTTGGAGACTGTGCAACCGGTTGGTGTGTATGTGAGTGTGTGTGTGTGTGCATGTGCTGTTTTAAGCCCTGTGCCCTGGCGACTGTGCACCGGTTTGTTTGTGTGTGTGTGTGTCTGTGTCTGTGTGCTGTTCTCAACACTGTGCTCTGGTGACTGTGAAACCGTTTTGTGTGTGTATGTGTGTGTGTGTGTGTGTGTGTGCCGTTTTCAGCCCTGTGCCCTGGCAACAACGCAACTAGTTTGTTCATGTGTGTGTGTGTGTGTGTGTGTGTGTGTGTGCGCCGTTCTCATCCGTGTGCCCTGGAGATTGTGCAAGCGGTTTTTTTGTGTATGTGTGTGTGTGTGTGTGTGTGCTTTCTCAGCCCATTGGCCTGGTGACACTGCAACTGGTTTATGAGTGTATGTGTGTGTTTGTGTGCCATTCTCAGCCCTGGGCCCTGGCGACTGTGCAATGGTTTGTTCGTGTGTGTGTGTGTGTGTGTGTGTGTGTGTGTGGGTGTGTGTGTGTGCCATTCTCAGCCCTTTGCCATGGCAACTGTGCAAGCAGTATGTGTGTGTATGTTTGTGTTTGGGTATGTGCTGTTCTCAGCCCTGTGCCCTGGAGACTGTGAAACCGGTTTGTGTGTGTGCGTGTGTGTGTCTGTGTTGTTCTCAGGCTTGTCCTCTGGCGACTGTGAAACCGGTTTATGTCTCTGTGTGGGGGTGTTCAGTTCTCAATCATGAACCCTGGTGATCGTGCAATCGGTTTGTGTGTGTGTGTCAGAGCTGTTCTGAGCCCTGTGACTTGGAGAGTGCACAACCAGTTTATGTATTTGTGTATGTGTGTGTGTGAATCTGTGTGTGTGCTGTTCTCAATCCTGTGCCCTGGAAACAGTGCAACAGTTTTGTGTGTGTGTGTATGTGTGTGCTCTTCTGAGCCGTTTCCTGTCGACTGTGAAACCGGTTTGTGTTTATGTATGTGTGTGTGTCTGTGTGTGTCTGTGGTTCTCAGCCCTGTCCCTTGGCGACTGTGCAACCGGTTGGTGTGTATGTGTGTGTGTGTGTGTGTGTGTGTGTGTGCATGTGCTGTTTTAAGCCCTGTGCCCTGGCGACTGTGCACCGGTTTGTTTGTGTGTGTGTGTGTGTGTGTGTCTGTGTGCTGTTCTCAACACTGTGCTCTAGTGACTGTGAAACCGTTTTGTGTGTGTATGTGTGTGTGTGTGTGTGTGCCGTTTACAGCCCTGTGCCCTGGCAAAAATGCAATTAGTTTGTTCATGTGTGTGTGTGTATGTGTTGTGTGTGTGTGTGCGCCGTTCTCATCCCTGTGCCCTTGAGACTGTGCAATGGTTTTTTTGTGTATGTGTGTGTGTGTGTGTGTGTGTGTGCTGTTCTCAGTCCTGTGCCCTGGTGACTGTGCAACTAATTTGTGTGTGTGCGTGTGTGTGTCTGTGTTGTTCTGAGGCTTCTGCTCTGGTGACTTTGAAACCGGTTTATGTCTGTGTGTGTTTGTGTTCTCTTCTCAGCCATGAACCCTGGTGACCATGCAATCGGTTTGTGTGTGTGTGTGTGTGTGTGTGTGTTAGAGCTGTTCTGAGCCCTGTGCCTTGGCTAGTGTGCAACCGGTTTATGTGTTTGTGTATGTGTGTGTGTGAATCTCTGTGTGTGCTCTTCTCAATCCTGTGCCCTGCAAACAGTGCAACAGTTTTGTGCATGTGTGTGTGTGTGTGTGTGTGTATGTGCCATTCTGAGCCCTGTTTCCTGTCGACTGTGAAACCGGTTAGTGTTTATGTGTGTGTGTGTTTCATTCTCAGACCTGTGTCCTGGCAACTGTGCAACCCGTTTGTGTGTCCCTGTGTGTGTTTGTGTGCTGTTCTCAGTCCAGTGCCCTGGCGACTGTGCAACTAATTTGTGTGTGTGCGTGTGTGTGTCTGTGTTGTTCTCAGGCTTGTCCTCTGGCGACTGTGAAACCGGTTTATGTCTCTGTGTGTGTGTGTGTTCTGTTCTCAGCCATGAACCCTGGTGATCGAGCAATCGGTGTTTGTGTGTGTGTAAGAGCGGTCTGAGCCCTGTGACTTGGAGATTGCACAACCAGTTTATGTATTTGTGTATGTGTGTGTGTGAATCTGTGTGTGTGCTGTTCTCAATCTTGTGCCCTGGAAACAGGGCAACAGTTGTGTGTGTGTGTGTATGTGTGTGCTGTTCTGAGCCCTGTTTCCTGTCGACTGTGAAACCGGTTTGTGTTTATGTGTGTGTGTGTGTGTGTGTGTGTCTGTGGTTCTCAGCCCTGTCCCTTGGAGACTGTGCAACCGGTTGGTGTGTATGTGAGTGTGTGTGTGTGTGTGCATGTGCTGTTTTAAGCCCTGTGCCCTGGCGACTGTGCACCGGTTTGTTTGTGTGTGTGTGTGTCTGTGTCTGTGTGCTATTCTCAACACTGTGCTCTGGTGACTGTGAAACCGTTTTGTGTGTGTATGTGTGTGTGTGTGTGTGTGTGTGCCGTTTTCAGCCCTGTGCCCTGGCAACAACGCAACTAGTTTGTTCATGTGTGTGTGTGTGTGTGTGTGTGTGCGCCGTTCTCATCCCTGTGCCCTGGAGATTGTGCAAGCGGTTTTTTTGTGTATGTGTGTGTGTGTGTGTGTGTGCTTTCTCAGCCCATTGGCCTGGTGACACTGCAACTGGTTTATGAGTGTATGTGTGTGTTTGTGTGCCATTCTCAGCCCTGGGCCCTGGCGACTGTGCAATGGTTTGTTCGTGTGTGTGTGTGTGTGTGTGTGTGTGTGTGTGTGTGTGCCATTCTCAGCACTTTGCCATGGCAACTGTGCAAGCAGTATGTGTGTGTATGTTTGTGTTTGGGTATGTGCTGTTCTCAGCCCTGTGCCCTGGAGACTGTGAAACCGGTTTGTGTGTGTGCGTGTGTGTGTCTGTGTTGTTCTCAGGCTTGTCCTCTGGCGACTGTGAAACCGGTTTATGTCTCTGTGTGGGGGTGTTCAGTTCTCAATCATGAACCCTGGTGATCGTGCAATCGGTTTGTGTGTGTGTGTCAGAGCTGTTCTGAGCCCTGTGACTTGGAGAGTGCACAACCAGTTTATGTATTTGTGTATGTGTGTGTGTGAATCTGTGTGTGTGCTGTTCTCAATCCTGTGCCCTGGAAACAGTGCAACAGTTTTGTGTGTGTGTGTATGTGTGTGCTCTTCTGAGCCGTTTCCTGTCGACTGTGAAACCGGTTTGTGTTTATGTATGTGTGTGTGTCTGTGTGTGTCTGTGGTTCTCAGCCCTGTCCCTTGGCGACTGTGCAACCGGTTGGTGTGTATGTGTGTGTGTGTGTGTGTGTGTGTGTGTGCATGTGCTGTTTTAAGCCCTGTGCCCTGGCGACTGTGCACCGGTTTGTTTGTGTGTGTGTGTGTGTGTGTGTCTGTGTGCTGTTCTCAACACTGTGCTCTAGTGACTGTGAAACCGTTTTGTGTGTGTATGTGTGTGTGTGTGTGTGTGCCGTTTACAGCCCTGTGCCCTGGCAAAAATGCAATTAGTTTGTTCATGTGTGTGTGTGTATGTGTTGTGTGTGTGTGTGCGCCGTTCTCATCCCTGTGCCCTTGAGACTGTGCAATGGTTTTTTTGTGTATGTGTGTGTGTGTGTGTGTGTGTGTGTGCTGTTCTCAGTCCTGTGCCCTGGTGACTGTGCAACTAATTTGTGTGTGTGCGTGTGTGTGTCTGTGTTGTTCTGAGGCTTGTGCTCTGGTGACTTTGAAACCGGTTTATGTCTGTGTGTGTTTGTGTTCTCTTCTCAGCCATGAACCCTGGTGACCATGCAATCGGTTTGTGTGTGTGTGTGTGTGTGTGTGTGTTAGAGCTGTTCTGAGCCCTGTGCCTTGGCTAGTGTGCAACCGGTTTATGTGTTTGTGTATGTGTGTGTGTGAATCTCTGTGTGTGCTCTTCTCAATCCTGTGCCCTGCAAACAGTGCAACAGTTTTGTGCATGTGTGTGTGTGTGTGTGTGTGTATGTGCCATTCTGAGCCCTGTTTCCTGTCGACTGTGAAACCGGTTAGTGTTTATGTGTGTGTGTGTTTCATTCTCAGACCTGTGTCCTGGCAACTGTGCAACCCGTTTGTGTGTCCCTGTGTGTGTTTGTGTGCTGTTCTCAGTCCAGTGCCCTGGCGACTGTGCAACTAATTTGTGTGTGTGCGTGTGTGTGTCTGTGTTGTTCTCAGGCTTGTCCTCTGGCGACTGTGAAACCGGTTTATGTCTCTGTGTGTGTGTGTGTTCTGTTCTCAGCCATGAACCCTGGTGATCGAGCAATCGGTGTTTGTGTGTGTGTAAGAGCGGTTCTGAGCCCTGTGACTTGGAGATTGCACAACCAGTTTATGTATTTGTGTATGTGTGTGTGTGAATCTGTGTGTGTGCTGTTCTCAATCTTGTGCCCTGGTGACAGGGCAACAGTTGTGTGTGTGTGTGTATGTGTGTGCTGTTCTGAGCCCTGTTTCCTGTCGACTGTGAAACCGGTTTGTGTTTATGTGTGTGTGTGTGTGTGTGTGTGTCTGTGGTTCTCAGCCCTGTCCCTTGGAGACTGTGCAACCGGTTGGTGTGTATGTGAGTGTGTGTGTGTGTGCATGTGCTGTTTTAAGCCCTGTGCCCTGGCGACTGTGCACCGGTTTGTTTGTGTGTGTGTGTGTCTGTGTCTGTGTGCTATTCTCAACACTGTGCTCTGGTGACTGTGAAACCGTTTTGTGTGTGTATGTGTGTGTGTGTGTGTGTGTGTGCCGTTTTCAGCCCTGTGCCCTGGCAACAACGCAACTAGTTTGTTCATGTGTGTGTGTGTGTGTGTGTGTGTGCGCCGTTCTCATCCCTGTGCCCTGGAGATTGTGCAAGCGGTTTTTTTGTGTATGTGTGTGTGTGTGTGTGTGTGCTTTCTCAGCCCATTGGCCTGGTGACACTGCAACTGGTTTATGAGTGTATGTGTGTGTTTGTGTGCCATTCTCAGCCCTGGGCCCTGGCGACTGTGCAATGGTTTGTTCGTGTGTGTGTGTGTGTGTGTGTGTGTGTGTGTGTGTGTGTGTGCCATTCTCAGCCCTTTGCCATGGCAACTGTGCAAGCAGTATGTGTGTGTATGTTTGTGTTTGGGTATGTGCTGTTCTCAGCCCTGTGCCCTGGAGACTGTGAAACCGGTTTGTGTGTGTGCGTGTGTGTGTCTGTGTTGTTCTCAGGCTTGTCCTCTGGCGACTGTGAAACCGGTTTATGTCTCTGTGTGGGGGTGTTCAGTTCTCAATCATGAACCCTGGTGATCGTGCAATCGGTTTGTGTGTGTGTGTCAGAGCTGTTCTGAGCCCTGTGACTTGGAGAGTGCACAACCAGTTTATGTATTTGTGTATGTGTGTGTGTGAATCTGTGTGTGTGCTGTTCTCAATCCTGTGCCCTGGAAACAGTGCAACAGTTTTGTGTGTGTGTGTATGTGTGTGCTCTTCTGAGCCGTTTCCTGTCGACTGTGAAACCGGTTTGTGTTTATGTATGTGTGTGTGTCTGTGTGTGTCTGTGGTTCTCAGCCCTGTCCCTTGGCGACTGTGCAACCGGTTGGTGTGTATGTGTGTGTGTGTGTGTGTGTGTGTGTGTGTGCATGTGCTGTTTTAAGCCCTGTGCCCTGGCGACTGTGCACCGGTTTGTTTGTGTGTGTGTGTGTGTGTGTCTGTGTGCTGTTCTCAACACTGTGCTCTAGTGACTGTGAAACCGTTTTGTGTGTGTATGTGTGTGTGTGTGTGTGTGCCGTTTACAGCCCTGTGCCCTGGCAAAAATGCAATTAGTTTGTTCATGTGTGTGTGTGTATGTGTTGTGTGTGTGTGTGCGCCGTTCTCATCCCTGTGCCCTTGAGACTGTGCAATGGTTTTTTTGTGTATGTGTGTGTGTGTGTGTGTGTGCGCTGTTCTCAGCCCTTTGGCCTGGCGACACTGCAACCGGTTTATGAGTGTATGTGTGTGTTTGTGTGCCATTCTCAGCCCTGGGCCCTGGCGACTCTGCAATGGTTTATTCGTGTGTGTGTGTGTGTGTTTGTGTGTGCCATTCTCAGCCCTTTGCCCTGGCAACTGTGCAAGCACTTTGTGTGTGTATGTTTGTGTTTGGGTATGTGCTGTTCTCAGCCCTGTACCCTGGAGACTGTGAAACCGGTTTGTGTGTGTGTGCGTGTGTGTGTGTGTGTGTGTGTGTGTGTGTGTGCATACTCAGCCCTGTGCCCTGACAACTGTGCAACTAATTTGTGTGTGTGCGTGTGTGTGTCTGTGTTGTTTCAGGCTTGTGCTCTAGCGACTGTAAAACCAGTTTGTGTCTGTGTGTGTGTTCAGTTCTCAGCCCTGTACCCTGGCGATTCTGCAACCGGTTTCTGTGTGTGTGTGTGTGTGTGTGTGTGTGTGTGGGTGTGGGTGTGTGTGCTGTTCTCAGCCCGGTGCCCTGGTGACAGTGCAACCGGTTTGTGTGTGTGTTTCCGTGTGTGAGTGTGTGCCGTTCTTAGCCCTGTGCCTGGTGACTGTGCAACCGGTGTGTGTGTATGTGTGTGCTCTTCTCAGCCCTGTGCTCTGGTAACAGTTCAACCGGTTTGTGTGTGTGTGTGAGTGTGTGCCATACTCAGCCCTGTGCCCTGGCAACTGTGCAACAGGTTTGTTGGGTGTGTGTGTGAATTTTCAGCCCTGTGTCCTGCAGACTGTGCAACCACTTTTTGTGTGTTTGTGTGCATATATGTGTGTGTGTGTGTGCTATTCTCAGACCCGAGCCCTGGCAATTGTGCAACTGGTTTTGTGTGTGTGTGTGTGTGTGTGTGTGTGTGTGCTGTTATCAGCCCTGTGCGCTGGCGACCATGCAACTCATTTGTGTTTGTGCGTGTGTGTGTCTGTGTTGTTCTCAGGCTTGTGCTCTGGCGACTGTGAAACCGGTTTATGTGTGTGTGTGTGTGTGTGTGTGTGTATGTGTGTTCTGTTCTAAGCCCTGTACCCTGGAGACTGTGCAATCAGTTTGCATGTGTGTGTGTTTGTGTGTGTGTTAGAGCTGTTCTGAACCCTGTCCCCTGGCGACTGTTCAACCGGTTTGTGTGAATGTTTCCATGTGTGTGTGTGTGTGTGTGCTTTTCTCAGCCCTTTGCCCTGGCAACTGTGCAACCGGTTTGGGTGTTTGTGTGTGTTTGTTCTGTTCACTGCGCTGTGCCCAGGCGACAGTTCAACAGGTTTCTGTGTGTGTGTGTGTTGTTCTCAGTCCTATGCCTGGCGACTGTGCAAAGGTTTGTGAGTGTCTGTGTGTGTGTGTGTTAGAGCTGTTCTTAACCCTGTCCCCTGGCAACTGTGCAACCGGTTTGTGTGAATGTTTCTCTGTGTGTGTGTGTGTGTGTGTGTGCTTTTCTCATCCCTTTGCCCTGGCGACTGTGCAACCTGTTTGTGTGTGTATCTGTGTGTATGTGTCCTGTTCTAAGACCTGTGACCTGGTGACTGTGCAATAGGTTTGTGTGTATTTGTGTGTGTGTGTGTTTGCCATTTTCAGCCCCGTGCCCTGGCGACTATGAAACCAGTTTGTGTATGTGTATGTGTGTGTTTGTGCTATTCTCAGCCCTGTGCCCTGGTGAATATGGAAGCGGTTTGTGTCTGTATGTGTGTGTGTGTGTATGTGTGTGTGTGTGTGTGTGTGTGTGTGTGTGTGCCGTTCTCAGCCCTGTGCCCTGGGGACTGTGCAAGCGGTTTGTGTCCATATGTTTGTGTGTGTGTGTGTGAGTGTGTGTGTGTCTGGCATTGCCAGCCCTGTGACTGGTGACTGTGCAACCGGTATGTGTGTGTGTGTGTGTGTGTGTGTGTGTGTGCTGTTCTCAGCACTGTGCCCTGGCGACTCGGATACTGGTTTGTGTTCATGTGTGTGTGTGTGTGTGTGTGTGTGTGTGTGTGTGTGTGTGTTGCTGTTCTCAGCCCTGTGCCCTGGCGATTGTGCAACCAGTATCTGTATGCCTGTGTGTGTGTGTGTGTGTGCTGTTCTCAAGCCTTTGCCCTGGCGATTGTGCAACCAGTATCTGTATGCCTGTGTGTTTGTGTGTGTGTGTGCTGTTCTCAACCCTTTGCCCTGGCGATTGTTCAACCAGTTTGTGTATATGTGTGTGTAGGTGTGTGTGCCATCCTGAGCCTTATGCCCTGGAAACTGAGGAACCGTTGTGTGTGTGTGTGTCTGTGTGTGTGCTGATTTCAGCCATGTGCCCTTCCGACTGTGCAACTGGTTTGTGTGTGGATGTGTGTGCACGCGACTCTCATCTCTGTGTCCTGGCGACTGTGTAACTGTTTTTGTGTGTGAGTGTGTGTAAGTGTGTGCTCTTTTCAGCCCTGTTTCCTAGAGACTGTGCAACCGGTTGGTGTGTGTGTGTGTGTGTGTGTGTGTGTGTGTGTGTGTGCTGTTCTCAGTCCTGTGCCCTGGCTACAAAGAATCTGGTTTGCGGTGTGTGTGTGTGTGTGTGTTTGAGCTGTTCTGAGCCCTGTGCCTTGGCTACTGTGCAACAGGTTTATGTGTATGTGTGTGTGTTTGTGTGTGTGTGTGCCTATCTCAGCCCAGTGCCCTGGCGACTGTGCAATGGTGTGTTCGTGTGTGTGTGTGTGTGTGTATTTGTGTGTGCCATTCACAGCCCTGTGCCCTGATGACTGGGCAAGCAGTTTGTTTGTGTATGTTTCTGTGTGTGTATGTGTGTGTGTGTGTGTGTGTGTGTATGTGCTGTTCTCAGCCCTGTGCCTTGGCAACTGTGAAACCGGTTTGTATGTGTGTGTGTGTTTGTGTGTATGTGTCTGTGTGTGCATCTGTCTGTGTGTGTATATGCTGTACTCAGCCCTGTGCCCTGGCGACTGAGAAACCGGTGTGTGTGTGTGTGTGTGTGTGTGTGTGTGTGTGTGTGTGTGTGTGCCAGTCTCAGCCCTGTGCCTTGGTGACTGTGCAAGTGGTTTGTGTGTGTATGTGTGTGAGTGTATATGTGTGTGTTCTATTTCCTGTTCTCAGCCCTGTGCCCTTGCGACTGTGCAACCGGTTTGTGTGTGTGTGTGTGTGAGTGTGTGCCATTTTCAGGCCTCTGCCCTGGCAACTGTGCAGCAGGTATGTGTTTTTGTGTGTGTGTTTAAGTGAATTCACAGCCCTGTGCCCTGGAGACTATGCAACTGGTTTGTGTGTGTGTGTGTGTGTTTGTGTGCCATTCTCAGCCCTGTGCCCTGGCGACTGTGCAATTAGTTTGTGTGTGTGCATGTGTGTGTGTGTGCTGTTCTCAGGCTTGTTCTCTGGAGACTGTGAAACAGGTGTGTGTGTGTGTGTGTGTGTGTGTGTGTGTGTGTGTGTGTGTGTTCTGTTCTCAGTCCTGTAGCCGGGATCTTTGCAACTGGTTTGTGTGTGTATGTGTGTGTGTGTGTGTGTGTTTGTATTCTCAGACCTGTGCCCTGGCGACTATGAAACAGTTTTGTGTGTGTGTGTGTGTGTTTCATTGTCAGACCTGTGTCCTGGCAACTGTGCAACCCGTTTGTGTGTCCCTGTGTGTGTGTGTGTGCTGTTCTCAGTCCTGTGCCCTGGTGACTGTGCAACTAATTTGTGTGTGTGCGTGTGTGTGTCTGTGTTGTTCTGAGGCTTGTGCTCTGGCAACTTTGAAACCGGTTTATGTCTGTGTGTGTGTGTGTTCTCTTCTCAGCCATGAACCCTGGTGACCATGCAATCGGTTTGTGTGTGTGTGTGTGTGTGTGTGTGTGTGTTAGAACTGTTCTTAGCCCTGTGCCTTGGCTAGTGTGCAACCGGTTTATGTGTTTGTGTATGTGTGTGTGTGAATCTCTGTGTGTGCTCTTCTCAATCCTGTGCCCTGGAAACAGTGCAACAGTTTTGTGCATGTGTGTGTGTGTGTGTGTGTGTGTGTGTATGTGCCATTCTGAGCCCTGTTTCCTGTCGACTGTGAAACCGGTTAGTGTTTATGTGTGTGTGTGTTTCATTCTCAGACCTGTGTCCTGGCAACTGTGCAACCCGTTTGTGTGTCCCTGTGTGTGTTTGTGTGCTGTTCTCAGTCCAGTGCCCTGGCGACTGTGCAACTAATTTGTGTGTGTGCGTGTGTGTGTCTGTGTTGTTCTCAGGCTTGTCCTCTGGCGACTGTGAAACCGGTTTATGTTTCTGTGTGTGTGTGTGTTCTGTTCTCAGCCATGAACCCTGGTGATCGAGCAATCGGTGTTTGTGTGTGTGTAAGAGCTGTTCTGAGCCCTGTGACTTGGAGATTGCACAACCAGTTTATGTATTTGTGTATGTGTGTGTGTGAATCTGTGTGTGTGCTGTTCTCAATCCTGTGCCCTGGAAACAGGGCAACAGTTGTGTGTGTGTGTGTATGTGTGTGCTGTTCTGAGCCCTGTTTCCTGTCGACTGTGAAACCGGTTTGTGTTTATGTGTGTGTGTGTGTGTGTGTGTGTGTGTCTGTGGTTCTCAGCCCTGTCCCTTGGAGACTGTGCAACCGGTTGGTGTGTATGTGAGTGTGTGTGTGTGTGTGCATGTGCTGTTTTAAGCCCTGTGCCCTGGCGACTGTGCACCGGTTTGTTTGTGTGTGTGTGTGTGTGTGTCTGTGTGCTGTTCTCAACACTGTGCTCTGGTGACTGTGAAACCGTTTTGTGTGTGTATGTGTGTGTGTGTGTGTGTGTGTGTGCCGTTTTCAGCCCTGTGCCCTGGCAACAACGCAACTAGTTTGTTCATGTGTGTGTGTGTGTGTGTGCGCCGTTCTCATCCCTGTGCCCTGGAGATTGTGCAAGCGGTTTTTTTGTGTATGTGTGTGTGTGTGTGTGCTTTCTCAGCCCATTGGACTGGTGACACTGCAACTGGTTTATGAGTGTATGTGTGTATTTGTGTGCCATTCTCAGCCCTGGGCCCTGGCGACTGTGCAATGGTTTGTTCGTGTGTGTGTGTGTGTGTGTGTGTGTGGGTGTGTGTGTGTGCCATTCTCAGCCCTTTGCCATGGCAACTGTGCAAGCAGTATGTGTGTGTATGTTTGTGTTTGGGTATGTGCTGTTCTCAGCCCTGTGCCCTGGAGACTGTGAAACCGGTTTGTGTGTGTGCGTGTGTGTGTCTGTGTTGTTCTCAGGCTTGTCCTCTGGCGACTGTGAAACCGGTTTATGTCTCTGTGTGGGGGTGTTCAGTTCTCAATCATGAACCCTGGTGATCGTGTAATCGGTTTGTGTGTGTGTGTTAGAGCTGTTCTGAGCCCTGTGACTTGGAGAGTGCACAACCAGTTTATGTATTTGTGTATGTGTGTGTGTGAATCTGTGTGTGTGCTGTTCTCAATCCTGTGCCCTGGATACAGTGCAACAGTTTTGTGTGTGTGTGTATGTGTGTGCTCTTCTGAGCCGTTTCCTGTCGACTGTGAATCCGGTTTGTGTTTATGTATGTGTGTGTGTCTGTGTGTGTCTGTGGTTCTCAGCCCTGTCCCTTGGCCACTGTGCAACCGGTTGGTGTGTATGTGTGTGTGTGTGTGTGTGCATGTGCTGTTTTAAGCCCAGTGCCCTGGCGACTGTGCACCGGTTTGTTTGTGTGTGGTGTGTGTGTGTGTGTGTGTGTGCTGTTCTCAACACTGTGCTCTAGTGACTGTGAAACCATTTTGTGTGTGTATGTGTGTGTGTGTGTGTGTGTGTGTGTGTGGGTGTGTGTGCTGTTCTCAGCCCGGTGCCCTGGTGACAGTGCAACCGGTTTGTGTGTGTGTTTCCGTGTGTGAGTGTGTGCCGTTCTTAGCCCTGTGCCTGGTGACTGTGCAACCGGTGTGTGTGTATGTGTGTGCTGTTCTCAGCCCTGTGCTCTGGTAACGGTTCAACCGGTTTGTGTGTGTGTGTGAGTGTGTGCCATACTCAGCCCTGTGCCCTGGCAACTGTGCAACAGGTTTGTTGGGTGTGTGTGTGAATTTTCAGCCCTGTGTCCTGGAGACTGTGCAACCACTTTTTGTGTGTTTGTGTGCA
>NC_082638.1:21142500-21145000 GCF_002263795.3 Bos taurus
GGTTTGTGTGAATGTTTCTATGTGTGTGTGTGCTTTTCTCAGCCCTTTGCCCTGGCAACTCTGCAACCTGTTTGTGTGTGTATCTGTGTGTATGTGTCCTGTTCTAAGACCTGTATCCTGGAAACTGTGCAACCGGTTTGGGTGTTTGTGTGTGTTTGTTCTGTTCACTGCGCTGTGCCCAGGCGACTGTTCAACAGGTTTGTGTGTGTGTGTGTGTTGTTCTCAGTCCTATGCCTGGCGACTGTGCAAAGGTTTGTGAGTGTCTGTGTGTGTGTGTTCGAGCTGTTCTGAGCCCTGAGCCTTGGTGAGTGCGCAACCGGTTTATGTGTTTCTGTATGTGTGTGTGTGTGTGTGTTTCATTCTCAGACCTGTGTCCTGGAAACTGTGCAACCCTTTTGTGTGTCCCTATGTGTGTTTGTGTGCTGTTCTAAGTCCTGTGCCCTGGCGACTGTGCAATTAAATTGTGTGTGTGCGTGTGTGTGTGTTGTTCTGAACCCTGTTTCCTGTCGACTGTGACCGGTTTTTGTTTATGTGTGTGTGTGTGTCTGTGGTTCTCAGCCATGTCCCTTGGCCACTGTGCAACCGGTTGGTGTGTGTGTGTGTGTGTGTGTGTGTGTGTGCATGTGCTGTTCTCAGCCCTGTGCCCTGGCGACTGTGCATCAGGTTTCTCGGTGTGTGTGTAAGTTTGAATTCTCAGCCCTGTGCCCTGGTGATTGTGCAATGGTTTGTTTGTGTGTGTGTGTGTGTGTCAGTGTTTGTGTGTGCCATTTACAGCCCTGAGCCCTGAGCCCTGACGACTGTGCAAGCAGTTTGTGTGTGTATGTGAGTATGTATGTGTTCTTCTCAGCCCTGTGCCCTGGCGACTGTGAAACTGGTGTGTGTGTGTGTGTGTTTGTGTGTGTGTGCCATTCTCAGCCAAGTGCGCTGGTGACTGCAAGCGGTTTGTGTGTGTATGTGTGTGAATGTATATGTGTGTGTGTGTGTGTGTGCTGTTTTTAGCCCTGTGCCTTAGTGACAGTGTAACTGGTGTGTGTGTGTGCCGTTCTCAGCCCTGTGCCCTGGCAACTGTGCAAAAGGTTTGTGTGTGTGTGCGTGTGTGTGTGTGTGTGTGTGATTCTCATCTCTGTGTCCTGGCGATTGTGCAAGCAGTTGTTTGTATGTGTGTGTGCCATTTTCAGCTGTGTGCCCAGGCGACTGTGCAACAGGTGTGTGTGTGTGTGTATGTGTGTGTGTGTGCTGTTCCCAGCCCTCTGCCCTGGCAACTCTGAAACTGGTTTCTTTGTGTCTGTCGGTCTGTGTGTGTGCCATGTTCAGCCCTGTGCCCTGGCGACTGTACAACTGGTTTCTGTGTGTGTGTGTATGTGTGTGTATGTGCTTTTCTCAGCCCTGTATGCTGGCGAATGTGTACAGGTTTGTGGTGGGGGGGGGGTGGGGGAGTGCTGATGTCAGCCCTGAGGTCTGGCAACTGTGAAACCGGCTTGAGTGTGTGTTGGTGTGTGTGTGTGCTGTTCTCAGCCCTGTACTCTGGCGACTGTGCAACCAGTTTGTCTGCGTGTGTGTGTGCTGTTTTCAGCCCTGTGCCCTGGCGACTGTGAAACTAGTTTGTGTGTGTGCGTGTGTGTGTGTGCTGTGCTCAGGCTTGTGCTCTGGTGACTGTGAAATTGATTTATGTATATGTGTGTGTGTGTGTTAGAGCTGTTTTGAGCCCTTTGCCTTGGCGACTGTGCAGCCGCTTTGTGTGTGTGTGTGTGTGTGTGTGTGTGTGTGTGTGTGTGTGAATTATCAGCCCTGTGTCCTGGAGTCTCTGCAACCTGTAAGTGTGTGTGTGCATGTGTGTGTGTGTGTGTGTGTGTGCCATTCTCATACCTGTGCCCTGGCAACTTTGCAACCCTTTAGTGTGTACGTGTGTGTGTGTGTGTGTGTGCTGTTCTCAGCCGTGTGCCCTGGCGACTGTGCAACCCATTTTTTTGTATGTGTGTCTTTCTGTGTTTTTGTGTGTGTGTGCTGTTCTCTGCCCTGTGCCCTGGTGACAGTGCAACCGGTTTGTGTGTGTGTTTGTGTGTGACTGTGTGCCGTTCTTAGCCCTGTGCCTGGTGACTGTGCAACCGGTGTGTGTGTATGTGTGTGCTGTTCTCAGCCCTGTGCTCTGGTAACGGTTCAACCAGTTTGTCTGTGTGTGTGAGTGTGTGCCATACTCAGCGCTGTGCCCTGGCAACTGTGCAACAGGTTTGTTTGGGTGTGTGTGTGAATTCTCAGCCCTGTGTCCTGGAGACTGTGCAGCCATTTTTTGTGTGTTTGTGTGCATATATGTGTGTGTGTGTGCTATTCTCAGACCCGAGCCCTGGCAATTGTGCAATTGGTTGTGTGTGTGTGTCTGTGTGTGTGTGTGTGCTGTTCTCAGCCCTGTGCGCTGGCGATCATGCAACTCATTTGTGTTTGTGCGTGTGTGTGTCTGTGTTGTCCTCAGGCATGTGCTCTGGCGACTGTCAAACCGGTTTAT
>NC_082638.1:21150000-21250000 GCF_002263795.3 Bos taurus
TGTGTGCTGTTCTCAGTCCTGTGCCCTGGCGACTGTGCAATTAATTTGTGTGTGTGCGTGTGTGTGTTTTGTTCTGAGCCCTGTTTCCTGTCGACTGTGAAACCGGTTTTTGTTTATGTATGTGTGTGTGTCTGTGTCTGTGGTCTCAGCCCTGTCCCTTGACGACTGTGCAACCGGTTGGTGTTTATGTGTGTGTGTATGTGTGTGTGTGCATGTGCTGTTATCAGCCCTGTTCCCTGGAGACTGTGCAACTAGTTTGTGTGTGTGCGTGTGTGTGTGTGTGCTGTGCTCAGGCTTGTGCTCTGGTGACTGTGACACCGATTTATGTATATGTGTGTGTGTGTTTGTTAGAGCTGTTTTGAGTCCTTTGTCTTGGCGATTGTACAGCCGCTTTGTGTGTGTGTGTGTGTGTGAATTATCAGCCCTGTGTCCTGGAGTCTGTGCAACCTGTAGGTGTGCGTTCGTGTGTGTGTGTGTGTGTGTGCCATTCTCAGACCTGTGCCCTGGCAACTTTGCAACCCTTTAGTGTGTATGTGTGTGCTGTTCTCTGCCCCATGCTCTGGTGACTGGGAAATTGGTTTGTGTGTGTGTGTGTTCTGTTCTCAGCCCTGTGCCCTAGCGACTGTGCAACCTGTTTGTGTGTGTGTGTGTTTCTGTGTCTGCTGTTCACGGTCCTGTGCCCTGGCGAATGTGCAACAGATTTAGGTGTATGTGTGTTAGTGTGTGTGTGTGTGTGTGCCGTTCTCAGCAATGTGTACTGATGACTGCACAACCAGTTTGTGTTTGTGTGTGTGTATGAGTGCTGTTCTCAGCCCTGTGCTCTGGCGACTGTGAAACCGGATTGTGTGTCTTTATTTGTGTGTGTGTGTGTGTGTGTGTGTGCGCGCCGTTCTCAGCCCTGTGCCCTAGCGACTGTGCAAGCGGTTTTTCTGTGTATGTGTGTGTGTGTGTGTGTGTGTGCTGTTCTCAGCCCTGTACCCTGGCGATTCTGCAACTTGTTTGTGTGTGTGTGTGTGTGTGTGTGTGTGTGTGTGTGTGTGTGCTGTTCTCAGCCCTGTGCCTGGTGACTGTGTAACCGGTTTGTGTGTGTGTGTGTGTTTGAGCTGTTCTTTGCCCTGTGCCTTGGCTACTGTGCAACAGGTTTATGTGTATGTGTGTGTGTGTGTTTGTGTGTGTGTGTGCCATTCTCAGACCTGTGCCCTGGCAACTTTGCAACCGTTTAGTGTGTATGTGTGTGTGTGTGTGTGTGCTGTTCTCTGCCCCGTGCTCTGGTGACTGGGAAATTGGTTTGTGTGTGTGTGTGTTCTGTTCTCAGCCCTGTGCCCTAGCGACTGTGCAACCTGTTTGTGTGTGTGTGTGTTTCTGTGTCTGCTGTTCACGGTCCTGTGCCCTGGCGAATGTGTAACAGATTTAGGTGTATGTGTGTTAGTGTGTGTGTGTGTGTGCCGTTCTCAGCAATGTGTACTGATGACTGCACAACCAGTTTGTGTTTGTGTGTGTGTATGTGTGCTGTTCTCAGCCCTGTGCTCTGGCGACTGTGAAACCGGATTGTGTGTCTTTATTTGTGTGTGTGTGTGTGTGTGTGTGTGTGCGCGTCGTTCTCAGCCCTGTGCCCTAGCGACTGTGCAAGCGGTTTTTCTGTGTATGTGTGTGTGTGTGTGTGTGTGTGTGCTGTTCTCAGCCCTGTGCCCTGACGACTTTGAAACTGGTTTATGTGTGTGTGTGTAAGTTTGAATTCTCAGCCCTGTGCCCTGGTGATTGTGCAATGGTTTGTTTGTGTGTGTGTTTGTGTCAGTGTTTGTGTGTGCCATTCACAGCCCTGAGCCCTGACGACTGTGCAAGCAGGTTGTGTGTGTATGTGTGTATGTATGTGTTCTTCTCAGCCCTGTGCCCTGGCGACTGTGAAACTGCTGTGTGTGTGTGTGTGTGTGTGTGTGTGTGTGTGTGTGTGTGTGCGTGTGCCATTCTCAGCCATGTGCCTTGGCGACAGTGCAAGGGGTTTGTGTGTGTATGTATGTGAGTGTATATGTGTGTGTGTGTGTGTGTGCTGTTTTTAGCCCTGTGCCTTAGTGACAGTGTAACTGGTGTGTGTGTGTGCCGTTCTCAGCCCTGTGCCCTGGCATCTGTTACAGGTTTGTGTGTGTGTGCGTGTGTGTTAGAGCTGTTCTGAGCCCTGTGCCTTGGCTAGTGCGCAACCGGTTTATGTGTTTGTGTATGTGTGTGTGTGAGTGTGTATGTGTGCCATTCTCAGCCCTGTGCTAGCGACTGTGAAAGCGGGTATTCGTGTGTGTGTGTGTGCCATTCTCAGACTTATGCCTGGTGATTGTGTAAGCGGTTTGTGTGTGTATGTGCGTGTGTGTACGTGCAATTCTAAGCCCTGCACCCTGGCGACTGTGCAAACGGTATGTGTGTGTGTGTGTGTGTGTGTGTGTGTGTGCTGTTCTAAGCCCTGTTCCCTGGCGACTGTGCAACTGGTTTGTTCATGTGTGTTTTTGTGTGTGTCTGTGTGCTGTTCTCAGCTGTGTACCCTGGCGACTGTACAACCACTTTGTGTGTGTGTGTGTGTGTGTCTGTTACAGCTGTTCTGAGCCCTGTGCCCTGGCTACTGTGCAACAAGTTTATGTGTATGTTTATGTGTGTGTGTGAGTGTGTGTATGCCATTCTCAACCCTGTGCCGTGGTGACTGTGCAAGCGGTTTTTGTGTGTATGTGTGTGTGTGTGTGTGTGTGTGTGTGTGCTGTTTTCAGACCCGTGGCCTGGTGACAGTGCAACTGGTTTGTGAGTGTGTGTGTGTGCCATTTTCAGCCCTGTGCCCTGGCGACTGTGCAATGGTTTGTTCATTTGTGTGTGTGTGTTTGTGTGTGCCATTCTCAGCCCTGTGCTCTGGCGACAGTGCAACTAGTTTGTCTGTGTTTGTGTGTGCCGTTCTCAGCCCTTTGCCCTGGCAACTGTGCAAGCAGTTTGTGTGTGTATGTTTGTGTTTGGGTATGTGCTGTTCTCAGCCCTGTGCCCTGGAGACTGTGAAACCGGTTTGTGTGTGTGCGTGTGTGTGGTTGGGTGTGTGTGTGTGCCATACTCAGCCCTGTGCCCTGGCAACTGTGCAACTAATTTGTGTGTGTGCGTGTGTGTGTCTGTGTTGTTCTCAGGCTTGTGCTCTGGCGACTGTAAAACCGGTTTGTGTCTGTGTGTGTGTTCAGTTCTCAGCCCTGTACCCTGGCGATTCTGCAACCGGTTTATGTGTGCATGCGTGTGTGTGTGTGTGCGTGTGTGTGCTGTTCTGAGCCCTGTGCCCTAGCGACTGTGCAAGCGGTTTTTCTGTGTATGTGTGTGTGTGTGTGCTGTTCGCAGCCCTGTGCCCTGGCGACTGTGCATCAGGTTTGTGTGTGTGTGTGTAAGTTTGAATTCTCAGCCCTGTGACCTGGTGACTGTGCAATGGTTTGTTCGTGTGTGTGTGTGTGTGTGTCAGTGTTTGTGTGTGCCATTCACAGCCCTGAGCCCTGACGACTATGCAAGCAGTTTGTGTGTGTATGTGTCTATGTATGTGTTCTTCTCAGCCCTGTGCCCGGGCGACTGTGAAATTGGTGTGTGTGTGTGTGTGTGTGTGTGTGTGTGCCATTCTCAGCCATATGCCTGGGCGACTGTGCAAGTGGTTTGTGTGTGTATGTATGTGAGTGTATATGTGTGTGTGTGTTTGTGCTGTTTTTAGCCCTGTGCCTTAGTGACAGTGTAACTGGTGTGTGTGTGTGCCGTTCTCAGCCCTGTGCCCTGGCAACTGTGCAACAGGTTTGTGTGTGTGTGCGTGTGTGTATCTCTGCTGTTCTCAGCCCTGTGCCCTGGCGATTGTGCAACCAGTATCTGTACGCCTGTGTGTGTGTGTGTATGTGTGTGTGCTGTTCTCAACACTTTGCCCTGGCGATTGTTCAACCAGTTTGTGTATATGTGTGTGTAGGTGTGTGTGCCATCCTGAGCCTTGTGTCCTATCAACTGGGGAACCGGTGTGTGTGTGTGTCTGTGTGTGTGCTTATTTAAGCCATGTGCCCTTCCGACTGTGCAACTGGTTTGTGTGTGTGTGTGTGTGCACGCGATTCTCATCTCTGTGTCCTGGCGATGTGTAACCGTTTCTGTGTGTGAGTGTGTGTAAGTGTGTGCTCTTTTCAGCCCTGTGCCCTGGCGATTGTAGAACTGGTTTGTTCATGTGTGTTTTTGTGTGTGTCTGTGTGCTGTTCTCAGCCGTGTACCCTGGCGACTGTACAACCAGTTTGTGTGCATGTGTGTGTGTGTTACATCTGTTCTCAGCCCTGTGCCCTGGCAACTGTGCAACAAGTTTATATGTATGTTTATGTGTGTGTGTGAGTGTGTGTATGCCGTTCTCAACCCTGTGTCGTGGTGACTGTGCAGGCGGTTTGTGTGTGTGTGTGTGTGTGTGTGTGTGTGTGTGTGTGTGCTGTTCTCAGACCCGTGGCCTGGTGACAGTGCAACCGGTTTGTGAGTGTGTGTGTGTGCCATTTTCAGCCCTGTGCCCTGGCGACTGTGCAATGGTTTGTTCATTTGTGTGTGTGTGTGTTTGTGTGTGCCATTCTCAGCCCTTTGCCCTGGCAATTATGCAAGCAGTTTGTGTTCTTATGTTTGTGTGTGTGTAGGTGCTGTTCTCAGCACTGTGCCCTGGCGACTGTGAAACTGGTTTATGTGTGTGTGTGTGTGTGTGTGTGTGTGTGTGTGTGTCTGTGTGTTCCATTCTCAGCCCTGGGCACTGACGACTTTGCAATAGGTTGTGTGTGTATGTGTGTGAGTGTATATGTGTGTGTGTGTTTGTGCTGTTTTCAGTCCTGTGCCTTAGTGACAGTGTAACCGGTGTTTGTGTGTGTGTGTTTGTGTGCTGATTTCAGCCCTGTGCCCTGGCCACTGTGCAACCCGTTTGTCTGTGTGTCTGAGTGTGTGCTGTTCTCAACCCTGTGGCCTGGCAACTGTGTAACAGGTTTGTGTGTGTGTGTATGTGTGTAAGTTTGAATTCTCAGCTCTGTGCCCTGGAGACTGTGCAACCAGTTTGTGTGTGTGTGCGTATGTCTGTGTGTGACATACTCAGACCTGTGTGCTGACAACTATGCAACCCTTTGTGTGTGGGTGTGTGTGTGTGTGTGTGTGCTGTTCTCAGCCCTGTGCTCTGGCGACTGTGCAACCAGTTTGTCTGCGTGTGTGTGTGCTGTTTTCAGCCCTGTGCCCTGGCGACTGTGAAACTAGTTTGTGTGTGTGCGTGTGTGTGTGCTGTGCTCAGGCTTGTGCTCTGGTGACTGTGAAATCGATTTATGTATATGTGTGTGTGTGTTAGAGCTGTTTTGAGCTCTTTGCCTTGGCGACTGTGCAGCTGCTGTGTGTGTGTGTGTTTGTGTGTGTGAATTATCAGCACTGTGTCCTGGAGTCTCTGCAACCTGTAAGTGTGTGTGCATGTGTGTGTGTGTGTGTGTGTGCCATTCTCAGACCTGTGCCCTGGCAACTTTGCAACCCTTTAGTGTGTACGTCTGTGTTTGTGTGTGTGCTGTTCTCAGCCGTGTGCCCTGGCGACTGTGCAACCCGTTTTTTTGTATGTGTGCCTTTTTTTGTTTTTGTGTGTGTGTGCTGTTCTCTGCCCTGTGCCCTGGTGACAGTGCAACCGGTTTGTGTGTGTGTTTGTGTGGGACTGTGTGCCGTTCTTAGCCCTGTGCCTGGTGACTGTGCAACCGGTGTGTGTGTATGTGTGTGCTGTTCTCAGCCCTGTGCTCTGGTAACGGTTCAACCGGTTTCTCTGTGTGTGAGTGTGTGCCATACTCAGCGCTGTGCCCTGGCCACTGTGCAACAGGTTTGTTTGGGTGTGTGTGTGAATTCTCAGCCCTGTGTACTGGAGACTGAGCAGCCATTTTTTGTGTGTTTGTGTGCATATGTATATGTGTGTGTGTGTGCTATTCTCAGACCCGAGCCCTGGCAATTGTGCAATTGGTTTTGTGTGTGTGTGTGTGTGTGTGTGTGTGCTGTTCTCAGCCCTTTTCCCTGGCAACTGTTCAAGCAGTTTGTGTGTGTATGTTTGTGTTTGGGTATGTGCTGTTCTCAGCCCTGTGCCCTGGAGACTGTGAAACCGGTTTATGTGTGTGCGTGTGTGTGTGTGTGTGTGTGTGTGCCATACTCAGCCCTATGCCCTGACAACTGTGCAACTAATTTGTGTGTGTGCGTGTGTGTGTCTGTGTTGTTCTCATGCTTGTGCTCTGGCGACTGTAAAACCGGTTTGTGTCTGTGTGTGTGTTCAGTTCTCAGCCCTGTACCCTGGCGATTCTGCAACTTGTTTATGTGTGTGTGTGTGTGTGTGTGTGTGTGTGTGTGTGTGTGTGTGTGTGCTGTTCTCAGCCCTGTGCCTGGTGACTATGTAACCGGTTTGTGTGTGTGTGTGTGTTTGAGCTGTTCTTTGCCCTGTGCCTTGGCTACTGTGCAACAGGTTTATGTGTATGTGTGTGTGTGTGTTTGTGTGTGTGTGTGCCATTCTCAGACCTGTGCCCTGGCAACTTTGCAACCGTTTAGTGTGTATGTGTGTGTGTGTGTGTGTGCTGTTCTCTGCCCCGTGCTCTGGTGACTGGGAAATTGGTTTGTGTGTGTGTGTGTTCTGTTCTCAGCCCTGTGCCCTAGCGACTGTGCAACCTGTTTGTGTGTGTGTGTGTTTCTGTGTCTGCTGTTCACGGTCCTGTGCCCTGGCGAATGTGCAACAGATTTAGGTGTATGTGTGTTAGTGTGTGTGTGTGTGTGCCGTTCTCAGCAATGTGTACTGATGACTGCACAACCAGTTTGTGTTTGTGTGTGTGTATGTGTGCTGTTCTCAGCCCTGTGCTCTGGCGACTGTGAAACCGGATCGTGTGTCTTTATTTGTGTGTGTGTGTGTGTGTGTGTGTGCGCCGTTCTCAGCCCTGTGCCCTAGCGACTGTGCAAGCGGTTTTTCTGTGTATGTGTGTGTGTGTGTGTGTGCTGTTCTCAGCCCTGTGCCCTGGCGACTGTGCATCAGGTTTGTGTGTGTGTGTGTAAGTTTGAATTCTCAGCCCTGTGCCCTGGTGACTGTGCAATGGTTTGTTTGTGTGACTCTGTGTGTCAGTGTTTGTGTGTGCCATTCACAGCCCTGAGCCCTGACGACTGTGCAAGCAGTTTGTGTGTGTATGTGTGTATGTATGTGTTCTTCTCAGCCCTGTGCCCTGGCGACTGTGAAACTGCTGTGTGTGTGTGTGTGTGTGTAAGTGTGTGCTCTTTTCAGGCCTGTTTCCTAGAGACTGTGCAACCGGTTGGTGTGTGTGTGTGAGTGTGTGTGTGTGTGTGTGTGTGTGTGTGTGTGTGTGCTGTTCTCAGCCCTGTGCCCTGGCTACAAAGAATCTGGTTTGTGGTGTGTGTGTGTGTTTGTGTTTGAGCTGTTCTGAGCCCTGTGCCATGGCTACTGTGCAACAGGTTTATGTGTATGTGTGTGTGTTTTTCTGTGTGTGTGCCTATCTCAGCCCTGTGCCCTGGCGACTGTGCAATGGTTTGTTCGTGTGTGTGTGTGTGTGTATATGTGTGTGCCATTCACCGCCCTGTGCCCTGACGACTGTGCAAGCAGTTTGTTTGTGTATGTTTCTGTGTGTGTATGTGTGTGTGTGTGTGTGTGTGTGTATGTGCTGTTCTCAGCCCTGTGCCTTGGCAACTGTGAAACCGGTTTGTGTGTGTGTGTGTGTGTGTGTGTGTGTGTGCATCTGTCTGTGTGTGTATATGCTGTTCTCAGCCCTGTGCCCTGGCGACTGAGAAACAGGTGTGTGTGTGTGTGTGTGTGTGCGCTGTTCTCAACCCTTTGCCCTGGCGATTGTTCAACCAGTTTGTGTATATGTATGTGTAGATGTGTGTGCCATCCTGAGCCTTGTGCCCTGGCAACTGGGGAACCGGTGTGTGTGCCTCTGTGTGTGTACTGATTTAAGCCATGTGCCCTTCCGACTGTGCAACTGGTTTGTGTGTTTGTGTGTGTGTGCACGCGATTCTCATCTCTGTGTCCTGTCGACTGTGTAACCGTTTGTGTGTGTGAGTGTGTGTAAGTGTGTGCTCTTTTCAGCCCTGTTTCTTAGAGACTGTGTAACCGGTTGGTGTGTGTGTGTGTGTGTGTGTGTGTGTGTGTGTGTGCTGTTCTCAGTCCTGTGCACTGTCTACAAATAATCTGGTTTGTGGTGTGTGTGTGTGTGTATGTTTGAGCTGTTCTTTGCCCTGTGCCTTAGCTACTGTGCAACAGGTTTATGTGTATGTGTGTGTGTGTTTGTGTGTGTGTGTGCCTATCTCAGCCCTGTGCCTTGGCGACTGTGCAATGGTTTGTTCGTGTGTGTGTGTGTGTATTTGTGTGTGCCATTCACAGCCCTGTGCCCTGACGACTGTGCTAGCCGTTTGTTTGTGTATGTTTCTGTGTGTGTATGCGTGTGTGTCAGTGTGTGTATGTGCTGTTCTCAGCCCTGTGCCCGGGCAACTGTGATACCGGTTTGTGTGTGTGTGTGTGTTTGTGTGTGCCATTCACAGCCTTGTGCCCTGGCGACTGTGCAAGCAGTTTGTGTGTATGTGTCTGTGTGTGTATGTGTCTGTGTGTGCATCTGTCTGTTTGTGTATATGCTGTTCTCAGCCCTGTTCCCTGGCGACTGAGAAACCGGTTTGTGTGTGTGTGTGTGTGTGTGTGTGTGTGTGTGTGTGTGTGTGCCAGTCTCAGCCCTGTGCCTTGGTGACTGTGCAAGTGGTTTGTGTGTATATGTGTGTGAGTGTATATGTGTGTGTGTGGTTTGTCCTGTTTTCAGCCCTGTGCCGTAGTGACTGTGTAACTGGTGTGTCTGTGTGCGTGTGTGTGTGTGTGCTCTTCTCATCCCTGTGCCCTTTTGACTAGCAACCGGTTTGTCTGTGTATGTGAGTGGGTGCCGTTCTCAGCCCTGTGCCCTGGCAACTGTGCAAGAGGTTTGTTTTTGTCGAGTGTAAGTTTGAATTCTCAGCCCTGTGCCCTGGAGACTGTTCAACCGGTATGTGTGTGTGTGTGTGTGTGTGTGTGTTAGAGCTGTTCTTAGCCCTGTGCCTTGGCTAGAGCGCAACCGGTTTATGTGTTTGTGTATGTGTGTGTGTGAATCTCTGTGTGTGCTGTTCTGAATCCTGTGCCCTGGAAACAGTGCAACAGTTTTGTGCGTGTGTGTGTGTGTGTATGTGTGCCATTCTGAACCCTGTTTCCTGTCGACTGTGAAACCGGTTAGTGTTTATGTGTGTGTATGTGTGTGTGTGTGTTTCATTCTCAGACCTGTGTCCTGGCAACTGTGCAACCCGTTTGTGTGTCCCTGTGTGTGTTTGTGTGCTGTTCTCAGTCCTGTGCCCTGGCGACTGTGCAACTAATTTGTGTGTGTGCGTGTGTGTGTCTGTGTTGTTCTCAGGCTTGTCCTCTGGCGCCTGTGAAACCGGTTTATGTCTCTGTGTGTGTATGTGTTCTGTTCTCAGCCATGAACCCTGGTGACAGTGCAATCGGTTTGTGTGTGTGTGTTAGAGCTGATCTGAGCCCTGTGACTTGGAGAGTGCACAACCAGTTTATGTATTTGTGTATGTGTGTGTGTGAATCTGTGTGTGTGCTGTTCTCAATCCTGTGCCCTGGAAACAGTGCAACAGTTTTGTGTGTGTGTGTGTGTATGTGTGTGCTGTTCTGAGCCCTGTTTCCTGTCGACTGTGAAACCGGTTTGTGTTTATGTGTGTGTGTGTGTGTGTGTGCCGTTTTTAGCCCTGTGCCCTGGCAACAATGCAACTAGTTTGTTCATGTGTGTGTGTATGTGTGTGTGTGTGTGCGCGCCGTTCTCATTCCTGTGCCCTGGAGACTGTGCAAGCCGTTTTTTTGTGTAGGTGTGTGTTTGTGTGTGTGTGTGCTGTTCTCAGCCCTTCGGCCTGGCGACACTGCAATCGGTTTATGAGTGTACGTGTCTGTTTGTGTGCCATTCTCAGCCCTGGGCCCTGGCGACTGTGCAATGGTTTGTTCGTGTGTGTGTGTGTGTGTGTGTGTATTTGTGTGTGCCATTCCCAGTTCTGTGCCCTGACGACTGTGCAAGCAGTTTGTTTGTGTATGTTTCTGTGTGTGTATGTGTGTGTGTGTGTTTGTGTGTGCTGTTCTCAGCCCTGTGCCCTGGCAACTGTGAAACCGATTGGTATGTGTGTGTGTGTTTGTGTGTGCCATTCACAGCCCTGTGCCCTGGCGACTGTGAAAGCACTTTGTGTGTGCATGTGTCTGTGTGTATGTGTCTGTGTGTGCATCTGTCTGTGTGTGTATATGCTGTTCTCAGCCCTGTGCCCTGGCGACTGAGAAACCGGTTTGTGTGTGTGTGTGTGTGAGTGTATATGTGTGTGTGCTTTGTCCTGCTTTCAGCCCTGTGCCTTAGTGACTGTGTAATTGCTGTGTGTGTGTGTGTGTGTGTGTGTGCCAGTCTCAGCCCTGTGCCTTGGTGACTGTGCAAGTGGTTTGTGTGTGTATGTGTGTGAGTGTATATGTGTGTGTGCTTTGTCCTGCTTTCAGCCCTGTGCCTTAGTGACTGTGTAATTGCTGTGTGTGTGTGTGTGTGTGTGTGTGTGTGTGTGCCAGTCTCACCCCTGTGCCTTGGTGACTGTGCAAGTGGTTTGTGTGTGTATGTGTATGAGTGTATATGTGTGTGTGTGGTTTGTCCTGTTTTCAGCCCTGTGCCTTAGTGACTGTGTAACTCGTGTGTGTGTGTGTGTGTGTGTGTGTGCTCTTCTCAGCCCTGTGCTCTGTTGACTGTGCAACCGGTTTGTCTGTGTATGTGAGTGGGTGCCGTTCTCAGCCCTGTGCCTTGGCAACTGTGCAAGTGGTCTGTTTTTGTCGAGTGTAAGTTTGAATTCTCAGCCCTGTGCCCTGGAGACTGTTTAACTGGTATGTGTGTGTGTGTGTGTGTGTGTTAGAGGTGTTCTTAGCCCTGTGCCTTGGCTAGTGCGCAACCGGTTTATGTGTTTGTGTATGTGTGTGTGTGAATCTCTGTGTGTGCTGTTCTGAATCCTGTGCCCTGGAAACAGTGCAACAGTTTTGTGCGTGTGTGTGTGTGTGTGTATGTGTGCCATTCTGAGCCCTGTTTCCTGTCGACTGTGAAACCGGTTAGTGTTTATGTGTGTGTATGTGTGTGTGTGTGTTTCATTCTCAGACCTGTGTCCTGGCAACTGTGCAACCCGTTTGTGTGTCCCTGCGTGTTTGTGTGCTGTTCTCAGTCCTGTGCCCTGGCGACTGTGCAACTAATTTGTGTGTGTGCGTGTGTGTGTCTGTGTTGTTCTCAGGCTTGTCCTCTGGCGCCTGTGAAACCGGTTTATGTCTCTGTGTGTGTATGTGTTCTGTTCTCAGCCATGAACCCTGGTGACCGTGCAATCGGTTTGTGTGTGTGTGTTAGAATGATCTGAGCCCTGTGACCTGGAGAGTGCACAACCAGTTTATGTATTTGTGTATGTGTGTGTGTGAATCTGTGTGTGTGCTGTTCTCAATCCTGTGTCCTGGAAAGAGTGCAAAAGTTTTGTGTGTGTGTGTGTATGTGTGTGCTCTTCTGAGCCCTGTTTCCTGTCGACTGGGAAACCGGTTTGTGTTTATGTGTGTGTGTGTGTGTGTGTGTGTGTGTGTGTGTGTGTGTGCCGTTTTCAGCCCTGTGCCCTGGCAACAATGCAACTAGTTTGTTTATGTGTGTGTGTGTGTGTGTGTGTGTGTGTGCAGTTCTCATCCCTGTGCCCTGGAGACTGTGCAAGTAGTTTTTTTGTGTATGTGTGTTTGTGTGTGTATGTGTGCTGTTCTCAGCCCTTTGTCCTGGCGACACTGCAACCGGTTTATGAGTGTATGTGTGTGTTTGTGTGCCATTCTCAGCCCTGTGCCCTGGAGACTGTGAAACCGGTTTGTGTGTGTGCGTGTGTGTGTCTGTGTTGTTCTCAGGCTTGTCCTCTGGCGACTGTGAAACCGGTTTATGTCTCTGTGTGGGGGTGTTCAGTTCTCAATCATGAACCCTGGTGATCGTGCAATCGGTTTGTGTGTGTGTGTCAGAGCTGTTCTGAGCCCTGTGACTTGGAGAGTGCACAACCAGTTTATGTATTTGTGTATGTGTGTGTGTGAATCTGTGTGTGTGCTGTTCTCAATCCTGTGCCCTGGAAACAGTGCAACAGTTTTGTGTGTGTGTGTATGTGTGTGCTCTTCTGAGCCGTTTCCTGTCGACTGTGAAACCGGTTTGTGTTTATGTATGTGTGTGTGTCTGTGTGTGTCTGTGGTTCTCAGCCCTGTCCCTTGGCGACTGTGCAACCGGTTGGTGTGTATGTGTGTGTGTGTGTGTGTGTGTGCATGTGCTGTTTTAAGCCCTGTGCCCTGGCGACTGTGCACCGGTTTGTTTGTGTGTGTGTGTGTGTGTGTCTGTGTGCTGTTCTCAACACTGTGCTCTAGTGACTGTGAAACCGTTTTGTGTGTGTATGTGTGTGTGTGTGTGTGTGCCGTTTACAGCCCTGTGCCCTGGCAAAAATGCAATTAGTTTGTTCATGTGTGTGTGTGTATGTGTTGTGTGTGTGTGTGCGCCGTTCTCATCCCTGTGCCCTTGAGACTGTGCAATGGTTTTTGTGTGTGTGTGTGTGTGTGTGTGCTGTTCTCAGCCCTTTGGCCTGGCGACACTGCAACCGGTTTATGAGTGTATGTGTGTGTTTGTGTGCCATTCTCAGCCCTGGGCCCTGGCGACTCTGCAATGGTTTATTCGTGTGTGTGTGTGTGTGTTTGTGTGTGCCATTCTCAGCCCTTTGCCCTGGCAACTGTGCAAGCACTTTGTGTGTGTATGTTTGTGTTTGGGTATGTGCTGTTCTCAGCCCTGTGCCCTGGAGACTGTGAAACCGGTTTGTGTGTGTGTGCGTGTGTGTGTGTCTGTGTGTGTGTGTGCATACTCAGCCCTGTGCCCTGACAACTGTGCAACTAATTTGTGTGTGTGCGTGTGTGTCTGTGTTGTTCTCAGGCTTGTGCTCTAGCGACTGTAAAACCAGTTTGTGTCTGTGTGTGTGTTCAGTTCTCAGCCCTGTACCCTGGCGATTCTGCAACCGGTTTCTGTGTGTGTGTGTGTGTGTGTGTGTGTGTGTGTGTGTGCTGTTCTCAGCCCGGTGCCCTGGTGACAGTGCAACCGGTTTGTGTGTGTGTTTCCGTGTGTGAGTGTGTGCCGTTCTTAGCCCTGTGCCTGGTGACTGTGCAACCGGTGTGTGTGTATGTGTGTGCTGTTCTCAGCCCTGTGCTCTGGTAACAGTTCAACCGGTTTGTGTGTGTGTGTGAGTGTGTGCCATACTCAGCCCTGTGCCCTGGCAACTGTGCAACAGGTTTGTTGGGTGTGTGTGTGAATTTTCAGCCCTGTGTCCTGCAGACTGTGCAACCACTTTTTGTGTGTTTGTGTGCATATATGTGTGTGTGTGTGTGCTATTCTCAGACCCGAGCCCTGGCAATTGTGCAACTGGTTTTGTGTGTGTGTGTGTGTGTGTGTGTGTGTGTGCTGTTATCAGCCCTGTGCGCTGGCGACCATGCAACTCATTTGTGTTTGTGCGTGTGTGTGTCTGTGTTGTTCTCAGGCTTGTGCTCTGGCGACTGTGAAACCGGTTTATGTGTGTGTGTGTGTGTGTGTGTGTGTGTGTGTGTGTATGTGTGTTCTGTTCTAAGCCCTGTACCCTGGAGACTGTGCAATCAGTTTGCATGTGTGTGTGTTTGTGTGTGTGTTAGAGCTGTTCTGAACCCTGTCCCCTGGCGACTGTGCAACCGGTTTGTGTGAATGTTTCTATGTGTGTGTGTGTGTGTGTGCTTTTCTCAGCCCTTTGCCCTGGCAACTGTGCAACCGGTTTGGGTGTTTGTGTGTGTTTGTTCTGTTCACTGCGCTGTGCCCAGGCGACAGTTCAACAGGTTTGTGTGTGTGTGTGTGTTGTTCTCAGTCCTATGCCTGGCGACTGTGCAAAGGTTTGTGAGTGTCTGTGTGTGTGTGTGTTAGAGCTGTTCTTAACCCTGTACCCTGGCAACTGTGCAACCTGTTTGTGTGAATGTTTCTATGTGTGTGTGTGTGTGTGTGTGTGTGCTTTTCTCATCCCTTTGCCCTGGCGACTGTGCAACCTCTTTGTGTGTGTATCTGTGTGTATGTGTCCTGTTCTAAGACCTGTGACCTGGTGACTGTGCAATAGGTTTGTGTGTATTTGTGTGTGTGTGTGTTTGCCATTTTCAGCCCCGTGCCCTGGCGACTATGAAACCAGTTTGTGTATGTGTATGTGTGTGTTTGTGCTATTCTCAGCCCTGTGCCCTGGTGAATATGCAAGCGGTTTGTGTCTGTATGTGTGTGTGTGTGTATGTGTGTGTGTGTGTGTGTGTGTGTGCCGTTCTCAGCCCTGTGCCCTGGGGACTGTGCAAGCGGTTTGTGTCCATATGTTTGTGTGTGTGTGTGTGAGTGTGTGTGTGTCTGGCATTGCCAGCCCTGTGACTGGTGACTGTGCAACCGGTATGTGTGTGTGTGTGTGTGTGTGTGCTGTTCTCAGCACTGTGCCCTGGCGACTCGGATACTGGTTTGTGTTCATGTGTGTGTGTGTGTGTGTGTGTGTGTGTGTGTGTGTTGCTGTTCTCAGCCCTGTGCCCTGGCGATTGTGCAACCAGTATCTGTATGCCTGTGTGTGTGTGTGTGTGTGTGCTGTTCTCAACCCTTTGCCCTGGCGATTGTGCAACCAGTATCTGTATGCCTGTGTGTTTGTGTGTGTGTGTGCTGTTCTCAACCCTTTGCCCTGGCGATTGTTCAACCAGTTTGTGTATATGTGTGTGTAGGTGTGTGTGCCATCCTGAGCCTTATGCCCTGGAAACTGAGGAACCGTTGTGTGTGTGTGTGTCTGTGTGTGTGCTGATTTCAGCCATGTGCCCTTCCGACTGTGCAACTGGTTTGTGTGTGGGTGTGTGTGCACGCGACTCTCATCTCTGTGTCCTGGCGACTGTGTAACTGTTTTTGTGTGTGAGTGTGTGTAAGTGTGTGCTCTTTTCAGCCCTGTTTCCTAGAGACTGTGCAACCGGTTGGTGTGTGTGTGTGTGTGTGTGTGTGTGTGTGTGTGTGTGTGTGTGTGTGTGTGCTGTTCTCAGTCCTGTGCCCTGGCTACAAAGAATCTGGTTTGCGGTGTGTGTGTGTGTGTGTGTTTGAGCTGTTCTGAGCCCTGTGCCTTGGCTACTGTGCAACAGGTTTATGTGTATGTGTGTGTGTTTGTGTGTGTGTGTGCCTATCTCAGCCCAGTGCCCTGGCGACTGTGCAATGGTGTGTTCGTGTGTGTGTGTGTGTGTGTGTATTTGTGTGTGCCATTCACAGCCCTGTGCCCTGATGACTGGGCAAGCAGTTTGTTTGTGTATGTTTCTGTGTGTGTATGTGTGTGTGTGTGTGTGTGTGTGTATGTGCTGTTCTCAGCCCTGTGTCTTGGCAACTGTGAAACCGGTTTGTATGTGTGTGTGTGTTTGTGTGTATGTGTCTGTGTGTGCATCTGTCTGTGTGTGTATATGCTGTACTCAGCCCTGTGCCCTGGCGACTGAGAAACCGGTGTGTGTGTGTGTGTGTGTGTGTGTGTGTGTGTGTGCCAGTCTCAGCCCTGTGCCTTGGTGACTGTGCAAGTGGTTTGTGTGTGTATGTGTGTGAGTGTATATGTGTGTGTTCTATTTCCTGTTCTCAGCCCTGTGCCCTTGCGACTGTGCAACCGGTTTGTGTGTGTGTGTGTGTGAGTGTGTGCCATTTTCAGGCCTCTGCCCTGGTAACTGTGCAGCAGGTATGTGTTTTTGTGTGTGTGTTTAAGTGAATTCTCAGCCCTGTGCCCTGGAGACTATGCAACTGGTTTGTGTGTGTGTGTGTGTGTGTGTTTGTGTGCCATTCTCAGCCCTGTGCCCTGGCGACTGTGCAATTAGTTTGTGTGTGTGCATGTGTGTGTGTGTGCTGTTCTCAGGCTTGTTCTCTGGAGACTGTGAAACAGGTGTGTGTGTGTGTGTGTGTGTGTGTGTTTGTGTGTGTGTGTGTTCTGTTCTCAGTCCTGTAGCCGGGATCTTTGCAACTGGTTTGTGTGTGTATGTGTGTGTGTGTGTGTGTTTGTATTCTCAGACCTGTGCCCTGGTGACTATGAAACAGTTTTGTGTGTGTGTGTGTGTGTTTCATTGTCAGACCTGTGTCCTGGCAACTGTGCAACCCGTTTGTGTGTCCCTGTGTGTGTGTGTGTGCTGTTCTCAGTCCTGTGCCCTGGTGACTGTGCAACTAATTTGTGTGTGTGCGTGTGTGTGTCTGTGTTGTTCTGAGGCTTGTGCTCTGGCAACTTTGAAACCGGTTTATGTCTGTGTGTGTGTGTGTTCTCTTCTCAGCCATGAACCCTGGTGACCATGCAATCGGTTTGTGTGTGTGTGTGTGTGTGTGTGTGTGTTAGAGCTGTTCTTAGCCCTGTGCCTTGGCTAGTGTGCAACCGGTTTATGTGTTTGTGTATGTGTGTGTGTGAATCTCTGTGTGTGCTCTTCTCAATCCTGTGCCCTGGAAACAGTGCAACAGTTTTGTGCATGTGTGTGTGTGTGTGTGTGTGTGTGTGTGTATGTGCCATTCTGAGCCCTGTTTCCTGTCGACTGTGAAACCGGTTAGTGTTTATGTGTGTGTGTTTCATTCTCAGACCTGTGTCCTGGCAACTGTGCAACCCGTTTGTGTGTCCCTGTGTGTGTTTGTGTGCTGTTCTCAGTCCAGTGCCCTGGCGACTGTGCAACTAATTTGTGTGTGTGCGTGTGTGTGTCTGTGTTGTTCTCAGGCTTGTCCTCTGGCGACTGTGAAACCGGTTTATGTCTCTGTGTGTGTGTGTGTTCTGTTCTCAGCCATGAACCCTGGTGATCGAGCAATCGGTGTTTGTGTGTGTGTAAGAGCTGTTCTGAGCCCTGTGACTTGGAGAGTGCACAACCAGTTTATGTATTTGTGTATGTGTGTGTGTGAATCTGTGTGTGTGCTGTTCTCAATCCTGTGCCCTGGAAACAGGGCAACAGTTGTGTGTGTGTGTGTATGTGTGTGCTGTTCTGAGCCCTGTTTCCTGTCGACTGTGAAACCGGTTTGTGTTTATGTGTGTGTGTGTGTGTGTGTGTGTGTGTGTGTGTCTGTGGTTCTCAGCCCTGTCCCTTGGAGACTGTGCAACCGGTTGGTGTGTATGTGAGTGTGTGTGTGTGTGTGCATGTGCTGTTTTAAGCCCTGTGCCCTGGCGACTGTGCACCGGTTTGTTTGTGTGTGTGTGTGTCTGTGTCTGTGTGCTGTTCTCAACACTATGCTCTGGTGACTGTGAAACCGTTTTGTGTGTGTATGTGTGTGTGTGTGTGTGTGTGTGCCGTTTTCAGCCCTGTGCCCTGGCAACAACGCAACTAGTTTGTTCATGTGTGTGTGTGTGTGTGTGCGCCGTTCTCATCCCTGTGCCCTGGAGATTGTGCAAGCGGTTTTTTTGTGTATGTGTGTGTGTGTGTGTGCTTTCTCAGCCCATTGGACTGGTGACACTGCAACTGGTTTATGAGTGTATGTGTGTATTTGTGTGCCATTCTCAGCCCTGGGCCCTGGCGACTGTGCAATGGTTTGTTCGTGTGTGTGTGTGTGTGTGTGTGTGTGTGGGTGTGTGTGTGTGCCATTCTCAGCCCTTTGCCATGGCAACTGTGCAAGCAGTATGTGTGTGTATGTTTGTGTTTGGGTATGTGCTGTTCTCAGCCCTGTGCCCTGGAGACTGTGAAACCGGTTTGTGTGTGTGCGTGTGTGTGTCTGTGTTGTTCTCAGGCTTGTCCTCTGGCGACTGTGAAACCGGTTTATGTCTCTGTGTGGGGGTGTTCAGTTCTCAATCATGAACCCTGGTGATCGTGTAATCGGTTTGTGTGTGTGTGTTAGAGCTGTTCTGAGCCCTGTGACTTGGAGAGTGCACAACCAGTTTATGTATTTGTGTATGTGTGTGTGTGAATCTGTGTGTGTGCTGTTCTCAATCCTGTGCCCTGGAAACAGTGCAACAGTTTTGTGTGTGTGTGTATGTGTGTGCTCTTCTGAGCCGTTTCCTGTCGACTGTGAAACCGGTTTGTGTTTATGTATGTGTGTGTGTCTGTGTGTGTCTGTGGTTCTCAGCCCTGTCCCTTGGCCACTGTGCAACCGGTTGGTGTGTATGTGTGTGTGTGTGTGTGTGTGCATGTGCTGTTTTAAGCCCAGTGCCCTGGCGACTGTGCACCGGTTTGTTTGTGTGTGGTGTGTGTGTGTGTGTGTGTGTGCTGTTCTCAACACTGTGCTCTAGTGACTGTGAAACCATTTTGTGTGTGTATGTGTGTGTGTGTGTGTGTGTGTGTGTGTGTGTGTGTGTGCTGTTCTCAGCCCGGTGCCCTGGTGACAGTGCAACCGGTTTGTGTGTGTGTTTTTGTGTGAGTGTGTGCCGTTCTTAGCCCTGTGCCTGGTGACTGTGCAACCGGTTTGTGTGTGTGTTTGTGTGTGAGTGTGTGCCGTTCTTAGCCCTGTGCCTGGTGACTGTGCAACCGGTGTGTGTGTATGTGTGTGCTGTTCTCAGCCCTGTGCTCTGGTAACGGTTCAACCGGTTTCTCTGTGTGTGAGTGTGTGCCATACTCAGCGCTGTGCCCTGGCCACTGTGCAACAGGTTTGTTTGGGTGTGTGTGTGAATTCTCAGCCCTGTGTCCTGGAGACTGAGCAGCCATTTTTTGTGTGTTTGTGTGCATATGTATATGTGTGTGTGTGTGCTATTCTCAGACCCGAGCCCTGGCAATTGTGCAATTGGTTTTGTGTGTGTGTGTGTGTGTGTGTGTGCTGTTCTCAGCCCTTTTCCCTGGCAACTGTTCAAGCAGTTTGTGTGTGTATGTTTGTGTTTGGGTATGTGCTATTCTCAGACCCGAGCCCTGGCAATTGTGCAATTGGTTTTGTGTGTGTGTGTGTGTGTGTGTGTGCTGTTCTCAGCCCTTTTCCCTGGCAACTGTTCAAGCAGTTTGTGTGTGTATGTTTGTGTTTGGGTATGTGCTGTTCTCAGCCCTGTGCCCTGGAGACTGTGAAACCGGTTTATGTGTGTGCGTGTGTGTGTGTGTGTGTGTGTGTGCCATACTCAGCCCTATGCCCTGACAACTGTGCAACTAATTTGTGTGTGTGCGTGTGTGTGTCTGTGTTGTTCTCATGCTTGTGCTCTGGCGACTGTAAAACCGGTTTGTGTCTGTGTGTGTGTTCAGTTCTCAGCCCTGTACCCTGGCGATTCTGCAACTTGTTTATGTGTGTGTGTGTGTGTGTGTGTGTGTGTGTGTGTGCTGTTCTCAGCCCTGTGCCTGGTGACTGTGTAACCGGTTTGTGTGTGTGTGTGTGTTTGAGCTGTTCTTTGCCCTGTGCCTTGGCTACTGTGCAACAGGTTTATGTGTATGTGTGTGTGTGTGTTTGTGTGTGTGTGTGCCATTCTCAGACCTGTGCCCTGGCAACTTTGCAACCGTTTAGTGTGTATGTGTGTGTGTGTGTGTGTGCTGTTCTCTGCCCCGTGCTCTGGTGACTGGGAAATTGGTTTGTGTGTGTGTGTGTTCTGTTCTCAGCCCTGTGCCCTAGCGACTGTGCAACCTGTTTGTGTGTGTGTGTGTGTGTTTCTGTGTCTGCTGTTCACGGTCCTGTGCCCTGGCGAATGTGCAACAGATTTAGGTGTATGTGTGTTAGTGTGTGTGTGTGTGTGCCGTTCTCAGCAATGTGTACTGATGACTGCACAACCAGTTTGTGTTTGTGTGTGTGTATGTGTGCTGTTCTCAGCCCTGTGCTCTGGCGACTGTGAAACCAGATCGTGTGTCTTTATTTGTGTGTGTGTGTGTGTGTGTGTGCGCCGTTCTCAGCCCTGTGCCCTAGCGACTGTGCAAGCGGTTTTTCTGTGTATGTGTGTGTGTGTGTGTGTGCTGTTCTCAGCCCTGTGCCCTGGCGACTGTGCATCAGGTTTGTGTGTGTGTGTGTAAGTTTGAATTCTCAGCCCTGTGCCCTGGTGACTGTGCAATGGTTTGTTTGTGTGACTCTGTGTGTCAGTGTTTGTGTGTGCCATTCACAGCCCTGAGCCCTGACGACTGTGCAAGCAGTTTGTGTGTGTATGTGTGTATGTATGTGTTCTTCTCAGCCCTGTGCCCTGGCGACTGTGAAACTGCTGTGTGTGTGTGTGTGTGTGTGTGTAAGTGTGTGCTCTTTTCAGGCCTGTTTCCTAGAGACTGTGCAACCGGTTGGTGTGTGTGTGTGAGTGTGTGTGTGTGTGTGTGTGTGTGTGTGTGTGCTGTTCTCAGCCCTGTGCCCTGGCTACAAAGAATCTGGTTTGTGGTGTGTGTGTGTGTTTGTGTTTGAGCTGTTCTGAGCCCTGTGCCATGGCTACTGTGCAACAGGTTTATGTGTATGTGTGTGTGTTTTTCTGTGTGTGTGCCTATCTCAGCCCTGTGCCCTGGCGACTGTGCAATGGTTTGTTCGTGTGTGTGTGTGTGTGTATATGTGTGTGCCATTCACCGCCCTGTGCCCTGACGACTGTGCAAGCAGTTTGTTTGTGTATGTTTCTGTGTGTGTATGTGTGTGTGTGTGTGTGTGTGTGTATGTGCTGTTCTCAGCCCTGTGCCTTGGCAACTGTGAAACCGGTTTGTGTGTGTGTGTGTGTGTGTGTGTGTGTGTGCTGTTCTCAGCCCTGTGCCCTGGCAACTGTGAAACCGATTGGTATGTGTGTGTGTGTTTGTGTGTGCCATTCACAGCCCTGTGCCCTGGCGACTGTGAAAGCACTTTGTGTGTGCATGTGTCTGTGTGTATGTCTCTGTGTGTGCATCTGTCTGTGTGTGTATATGCTGTTCTCAGCCCTGTGCCCTGGCGACTGAGAAACCGGTTTGTGTGTGTGTGTGTGTGAGTGTATATGTGTGTGTGCTTTGTCCTGCTTTCAGCCCTGTGCCTTAGTGACTGTGTAATTGCTGTGTGTGTGTGTGTGTGTGTGTGTGTGTGTGCCAGTCTCACCCCTGTGCCTTGGTGACTGTGCAAGTGGTTTGTGTGTGTATGTGTGTGAGTGTATATGTGTGTGTGCTTTGTCCTGCTTTCAGCCCTGTGCCTTAGTGACTGTGTAATTGCTGTGTGTGTGTGTGTGTGTGTGTGTGTGTGTGTGTGTGCCAGTCTCACCCCTGTGCCTTGGTGACTGTGCAAGTGGTTTGTGTGTGTATGTGTGTGAGTGTATATGTGTGTGTGTGGTTTGTCCTGTTTTCAGCCCTGTGCCTTAGTGACTGTGTAACTCGTGTGTGTGTGTGTGTGTGTGTGTGTGCTCTTCTCAGCCCTGTGCTCTGTTGACTGTGCAACCGGTTTGTCTGTGTATGTCAGTGGGTGCCGTTCTCAGCCCTGTGCCTTGGCAACTGTGCAAGTGGTCTGTTTTTGTCGAGTGTAAGTTTGAATTCTCAGCCCTGTGCCCTGGAGACTGTTTAACTGGTATGTGTGTGTGTGTGTGTGTGTGTTAGAGGTGTTCTTAGCCCTGTGCCTTGGCTAGTGCGCAACCGGTTTATGTGTTTGTGTATGTGTGTGTGTGAATCTCTGTGTGTGCTGTTCTGAATCCTGTGCCCTGGAAACAGTGCAACAGTTTTGTGCGTGTGTGTGTGTGTGTGTATGTGTGCCATTCTGAGCCCTGTTTCCTGTCGACTGTGAAACCGGTTAGTGTTTATGTGTGTGTATGTGTGTGTGTGTGTTTCATTCTCAGACCTGTGTCCTGGCAACTGTGCAACCCGTTTGTGTGTCCCTGCGTGTTTGTGTGCTGTTCTCAGTCCTGTGCCCTGGCGACTGTGCAACTAATTTGTGTGTGTCCGTGTGTGTGTCTGTGTTGTTCTCAGGCTTGTCCTCTGGCGCCTGTGAAACCGGTTTATGTCTCTGTGTGTGTATGTGTTCTGTTCTCAGCCATGAACCCTGGTGACCGTGCAATCGGTTTGTGTGTGTGTGTTAGAATGATCTGAGCCCTGTGACCTGGAGAGTGCACAACCAGTTTATGTATTTGTGTATGTGTGTGTGTGAATCTGTGTGTGTGAATCTGTGTTTGTGCTGTTCTCAATCCTGTGTCCTGGAAAGAGTGCAAAAGTTTTGTGTGTGTGTGTGTATGTGTGTGCTCTTCTGAGCCCTGTTTCCTGTCGACTGTGAAACCGGTTTGTGTTTATGTGTGTGTGTGTGTGTGTGTGTGTGTGTGTGTGCCGTTTTCAGCCCTGTGCCCTGGCAACAATGCAACTAGTTTGTTTATGTGTGTGTGTGTGTGTGTGTGTGTGTGTGCAGTTCTCATCCCTGTGCCCTGGAGACTGTGCAAGTAGTTTTTTTGTGTATGTGTGTTTGTGTGTGTATGTGTGCTGTTCTCAGCCCTTTGTCCTGGCGACACTGCAACCGGTTTATGAGTGTATGTGTGTGTTTGTGTGCCATTCTCAGCCCTGTGCCCTGGAGACTGTGAAACCGGTTTGTGTGTGTGCGTGTGTGTGTCTGTGTTGTTCTCAGGCTTGTCCTCTGGCGACTGTGAAACCGGTTTATGTCTCTGTGTGGGGGTGTTCAGTTCTCAATCATGAACCCTGGTGATCGTGCAATCGGTTTGTGTGTGTGTGTCAGAGCTGTTCTGAGCCCTGTGACTTGGAGAGTGCACAACCAGTTTATGTATTTGTGTATGTGTGTGTGTGAATCTGTGTGTGTGCTGTTCTCAATCCTGTGCCCTGGAAACAGTGCAACAGTTTTGTGTGTGTGTGTATGTGTGTGCTCTTCTGAGCCGTTTCCTGTCGACTGTGAAACCGGTTTGTGTTTATGTATGTGTGTGTGTCTGTGTGTGTCTGTGGTTCTCAGCCCTGTCCCTTGGCGACTGTGCAACCGGTTGGTGTGTATGTGTGTGTGTGTGTGTGTGTGTGCATGTGCTGTTTTAAGCCCTGTGCCCTGGCGACTGTGCACCGGTTTGTTTGTGTGTGTGTGTGTGTGTGTCTGTGTGCTGTTCTCAACACTGTGCTCTAGTGACTGTGAAACCGTTTTGTGTGTGTATGTGTGTGTGTGTGTGTGTGCCGTTTACAGCCGTGTGCCCTGGCAAAAATGCAATTAGTTTGTTCATGTGTGTGTGTGTATGTGTTGTGTGTGTGTGTGCGCCGTTCTCATCCCTGTGCCCTTGAGACTGTGCAATGGTTTTTGTGTGTGTGTGTGTGTGTGTGTGCTGTTCTCAGCCCTTTGGCCTGGCGACACTGCAACCGGTTTATGAGTGTATGTGTGTGTTTGTGTGCCATTCTCAGCCCTGGGCCCTGGCGACTCTGCAATGGTTTATACGTGTGTGTGTGTGTGTGTTTGTGTGTGCCATTCTCAGCCCTTTGCCCTGGCAACTGTGCAAGCACTTTGTGTGTGTATGTTTGTGTTTGGGTATGTGCTGTTCTCAGCCCTGTGCCCTGGAGACTGTGAAACCGGTTTGTGTGTGTGTGCGTGTGCGTGTGTGTGTGTGTGTGTGTGCATACTCAGCCCTGTGCCCTGACAACTGTGCAACTAATTTGTGTGTGTGCGTGTGTGTCTGTGTGTTCTCAGGCTTGTGCTCTAGCGACTGTAAAACCAGTTTGTGTCTGTGTGTGTGTTCAGTTCTCAGCCCTGTACCCTGGCGATTCTGCAACCGGTTTCTGTGTGTGTGTGTGTGTGTGTGTGTGTGTGTGTGTGTGCTGTTCTCAGCCCGGTGCCCTGGTGACAGTGCAACCGGTTTGTGTGTGTGTTTCCGTGTGTGAGTGTGTGCCGTTCTTAGCCCTGTGCCTGGTGACTGTGCAACCGGTGTGTGTGTATGTGTGTGCTGTTCTCAGCCCTGTGCTCTGGTAACAGTTCAACCGGTTTGTGTGTGTGTGTGAGTGTGTGCCATACTCAGCCCTGTGCCCTGGCAACTGTGCAACAGGTTTGTTGGGTGTGTGTGTGAATTTTCAGCCCTGTGTCCTGCAGACTGTGCAACCACTTTTTGTGTGTTTGTGTGCATATATGTGTGTGTGTGTGTGCTATTCTCAGACCCGAGCCCTGGCAATTGTGCAACTGGTTTTGTGTGTGTGTGTGTGTGTGTGTGTGTGTGTGCTGTTATCAGCCCTGTGCGCTGGCGACCATGCAACTCATTTGTGTTTGTGCGTGTGTGTGTCTGTGTTGTTCTCAGGCTTGTGCTCTGGCGACTGTGAAACCGGTTTATGTGTGTGTGTGTGTGTGTGTGTGTGTGTGTGTGTGTGTGTGTGTATGTGTGTTCTGTTCTAAGCCCTGTACCCTGGAGACTGTGCAATCAGTTTGCATGTGTGTGTGTTTGTGTGTGTGTTAGAGCTGTTCTGAACCCTGTCCCCTGGCGACTGTGCAACCGGTTTGTGTGAATGTTTCTATGTGTGTGTGTGTGTGTGTGTGCTTTTCTCAGCCCTTTGCCCTGGCAACTGTGCAACCGGTTTGGGTGTTTGTGTGTGTTTGTTCTGTTCACTGCGCTGTGCCCAGGCGACAGTTCAACAGGTTTGTGTGTGTGTGTGTGTTGTTCTCAGTCCTATGCCTGGCGACTGTGCAAAGGTTTGTGAGTGTCTGTGTGTGTGTGTGTTAGAGCTGTTCTTAACCCTGTCCCCTGGCAACTGTGCAACCTGTTTGTGTGAATGTTTCTATGTGTGTGTGTGTGTGTGTGTGTGTGCTTTTCTCATCCCTTTGCCCTGGCGACTGTGCAACCTCTTTGTGTGTGTATCTGTGTGTATGTGTCCTGTTCTAAGACCTGTGACCTGGTGACTGTGCAATAGGTTTGTGTGTATTTGTGTGTGTGTGTGTTTGCCATTTTCAGCCCCGTGCCCTGGCGACTCTGAAACCAGTTTGTGTATGTGTATGTGTGTGTTTGTGCTATTCTCAGCCCTGTGCCCTGGTGAATATGCAAGCGGTTTGTGTCTGTATGTGTGTGTGTGTGTATGTGTGTGTGTGTGTGTGTGTGTGTGTGCCGTTCTCAGCCCTGTGCCCTGGGGACTGTGCAAGCGGTTTGTGTCCATATGTTTGTGTGTGTGTGTGTGAGTGTGTGTGTGTCTGGCATTGCCAGCCCTGTGACTGGTGACTGTGCAACCGGTATGTGTGTGTGTGTGTGTGTGTGTGCTGTTCTCAGCACTGTGCCCTGGCGACTCGGATACTGGTTTGTGTTCATGTGTGTGTGTGTGTGTGTGTGTGTGTGTGTGTGTGTGTGTGTTGCTGTTCTCAGCCCTGTGCCCTGGCGATTGTGCAACCAGTATCTGTATGCCTGTGTGTGTGTGTGTGTGTGTGTGTGCTGTTCTCAACCCTTTGCCCTGGCGATTGTGCAACCAGTATCTGTATGCCTGTGTGTTTGTGTGTGTGTGTGCTGTTCTCAACCCTTTGCCCTGGCGATTGTTCAACCAGTTTGTGCATATGTGTGTGTAGGTGTGTGTGCCATCCTGAGCCTTATGCCCTGGAAACTGAGGAACCGTTGTGTGTGTGTGTGTCTGTGTGTGTGCTGATTTCAGCCATGTGCCCTTCCGACTGTGCAACTGGTTTGTGTGTGGGTGTGTGTGCACGCGACTCTCATCTCTGTGTCCTGGCGACTGTGTAACTGTTTTTGTGTGTGAGTGTGTGTAAGTGTGTGCTCTTTTCAGCCCTGTTTCCTAGAGACTGTGCAACCGGTTGGTGTGTGTGTGTGTGTGTGTGTGTGTGTGTGTGTGTGTGTGTGTGCTGTTCTCAGTCCTGTGCCCTGGCTACAAAGAATCTGGTTTGCGGTGTGTGTGTGTGTGTGTGTTTGAGCTGTTCTGAGCCCTGTGCCTTGGCTACTGTGCAACAGGTTTATGTGTATGTGTGTGTGTTTGTGTGTGTGTGTGCCTATCTCAGCCCAGTGCCCTGGCGACTGTGCAATGGTGTGTTCGTGTGTGTGTGTGTGTGTGTGTATTTGTGTGTGCCATTCACAGCCCTGTGCCCTGATGACTGGGCAAGCAGTTTGTTTGTGTATGTTTCTGTGTGTGTATGTGTGTGTGTGTGTGTGTGTGTGTATGTGCTGTTCTCAGCCCTGTGTCTTGGCAACTGTGAAACCGGTTTGTATGTGTGTGTGTGTTTGTGTGTATGTGTCTGTGTGTGCATCTGTCTGTGTGTGTATATGCTGTACTCAGCCCTGTGCCCTGGCGACTGAGAAACCGGTGTGTGTGTGTGTGTGTGTGTGTGTGTGTGTGTGTGTGTGCCAGTCTCAGCCCTGTGCCTTGGTGACTGTGCAAGTGGTTTGTGTGTGTATGTGTGTGAGTGTATATGTGTGTGTTCTATTTCCTGTTCTCAGCCCTGTGCCCTTGCGACTGTGCAACCGGTTTGTGTGTGTGTGTGTGTGAGTGTGTGCCATTTTCAGGCCTCTGCCCTGGTAACTGTGCAGCAGGTATGTGTTTTTGTGTGTGTGTTTAAGTGAATTCTCAGCCCTGTGCCCTGGAGACTATGCAACTGGTTTGTGTGTGTGTGTGTGTGTGTGTGTTTGTGTGCCATTCTCAGCCCTGTGCCCTGGCGACTGTGCAATTAGTTTGTGTGTGTGCATGTGTGTGTGTGTGCTGTTCTCAGGCTTGTTCTCTGGAGACTGTGAAACAGGTGTGTGTGTGTGTGTGTGTGTGTTTGTGTGTGTGTGTGTTCTGTTCTCAGTCCTGTAGCCGGGATCTTTGCAACTGGTTTGTGTGTGTATGTGTGTGTGTGTGTGTGTTTGTATTCTCAGACCTGTGCCCTGGTGACTATGAAACAGTTTTGTGTGTGTGTGTGTGTGTTTCATTGTCAGACCTGTGTCCTGGCAACTGTGCAACCCGTTTGTGTGTCCCTGTGTGTGTGTGTGTGCTGTTCTCAGTCCTGTGCCCTGGTGACTGTGCAACTAATTTGTGTGTGTGCGTGTGTGTGTCTGTGTTGTTCTGAGGCTTGTGCTCTGGCAACTTTGAAACCGGTTTATGTCTGTGTGTGTGTGTGTTCTCTTCTCAGCCATGAACCCTGGTGACCATGCAATCGGTTTGTGTGTGTGTGTGTGTGTGTGTGTGTGTTAGAGCTGTTCTTAGCCCTGTGCCTTGGCTAGTGTGCAACCGGTTTATGTGTTTGTGTATGTGTGTGTGTGAATCTCTGTGTGTGCTCTTCTCAATCCTGTGCCCTGGAAACAGTGCAACAGTTTTGTGCATGTGTGTGTGTGTGTGTGTGTGTGTGTGTGTATGTGCCATTCTGAGCCCTGTTTCCTGTCGACTGTGAAACCGGTTAGTGTTTATGTATGTGTGTTTCATTCTCAGACCTGTGTCCTGGCAACTGTGCAACCCGTTTGTGTGTCCCTGTGTGTGTTTGTGTGCTGTTCTCAGTCCAGTGCCCTGGCGACTGTGCAACTAATTTGTGTGTGTGCGTGTGTGTGTCTGTGTTGTTCTCAGGCTTGTCCTCTGGCGACTGTGAAACCGGTTTATGTCTCTGTGTGTGTATGTGTTCTGTTCTCAGCCATGAACCCTGGTGATCGAGCAATCGGTGTTTGTGTGTGTGTAAGAGCTGTTCTGAGCCCTGTGACTTGGAGATTGCACAACCAGTTTATGTATTTGTGTATGTGTGTGTGTGAATCTGTGTGTGTGCTGTTCTCAATCCTGTGCCCTGGAAACAGGGCAACAGTTGTGTGTGTGTGTGTATGTGTGTGCTGTTCTGAGCCCTGTTTCCTGTCGACTGTGAAACCGGTTTGTGTTTATGTGTGTGTGTGTATGTGTGTGTGTGTGTGTGTCTGTGGTTCTCAGCCCTGTCCCTTGGAGACTGTGCAACCGGTTGGTGTGTATGTGAGTGTGTGTGTGTGTGTGCATGTGCTGTTTTAAGCCCTGTGCCCTGGCGACTGTGCACCGGTTTGTTTGTGTGTGTGTGTGTCTGTGTCTGTGTGCTGTTCTCAACACTGTGCTCTGGTGACTGTGAAACCGTTTTGTGTGTGTATGTGTGTGTGTGTGTGTGTGTGTGCCGTTTTCAGCCCTGTGCCCTGGCAACAACGCAACTAGTTTGTTCATGTGTGTGTGTGTGTGTGTGCGCCGTTCTCATCCCTGTGCCCTGGAGATTGTGCAAGCGGTTTTTTTGTGTATGTGTGTGTGTGTGTGTGCTTTCTCAGCCCATTGGACTGGTGACACTGCAACTGGTTTATGAGTGTATGTGTGTATTTGTGTGCCATTCTCAGCCCTGGGCCCTGGCGACTGTGCAATGGTTTGTTCGTGTGTGTGTGTGTGTGTGTGTGTGGGTGTGTGTGTGTGCCATTCTCAGCCCTTTGCCATGGCAACTGTGCAAGCAGTATGTGTGTGTATGTTTGTGTTTGGGTATGTGCTGTTCTCAGCCCTGTGCCCTGGAGACTGTGAAACCGGTTTGTGTGTGTGCGTGTGTGTGTCTGTGTTGTTCTCAGGCTTGTCCTCTGGCGACTGTGAAACCGGTTTATGTCTCTGTGTGGGGGTGTTCAGTTCTCAATCATGAACCCTGGTGATCGTGTAATCGGTTTGTGTGTGTGTGTTAGAGCTGTTCTGAGCCCTGTGACTTGGAGAGTGCACAACCAGTTTATGTATTTGTGTATGTGTGTGTGTGAATCTGTGTGTGTGCTGTTCTCAATCCTGTGCCCTGGAAACAGTGCAACAGTTTTGTGTGTGTGTGTATGTGTGTGCTCTTCTGAGCCGTTTCCTGTCGACTGTGAAACCGGTTTGTGTTTATGTATGTGTGTGTGTCTGTGTGTGTCTGTGGTTCTCAGCCCTGTCCCTTGGCCACTGTGCAACCGGTTGGTGTGTATGTGTGTGTGTGTGTGTGTGCATGTGCTGTTTTAAGCCCAGTGCCCTGGCGACTGTGCACCGGTTTGTTTGTGTGTGGTGTGTGTGTGTGTGTGTGTGTGCTGTTCTCAACACTGTGCTCTAGTGACTGTGAAACCATTTTGTGTGTGTATGTGTGTGTGTGTGTGTGTGTGTGTGTGTGTGTGTGTGTGTGTGTGTGTGCTGTTCTCAGCCCGGTGCCCTGGTGACAGTGCAACCGGTTTGTGTGTGTGTTTGTGTGTGAGTGTGTGCTGTTCTTAGCCCTGTGCCTGGTGACTGTGCAACCGGTTTGTGTGTGTGTTTGTGTGTGAGTGTGTGCCGTTCTTAGCCCTGTGCCTGGTGACTGTGCAACCGGTGTGTGTGTATGTGTGTGCTGTTCTCAGCCCTGTGCTCTGGTAACGGTTCAACCGGTTTCTCTGTGTGTGAGTGTGTGCCATACTCAGCGCTGTGCCCTGGCCACTGTGCAACAGGTTTGTTTGGGTGTGTGTGTGAATTCTCAGCCCTGTGTCCTGGAGACTGAGCAGCCATTTTTTGTGTGTTTGTGTGCATATGTATATGTGTGTGTGTGTGCTATTCTCAGACCCGAGCCCTGGCAATTGTGCAATTGGTTTTGTGTGTGTGTGTGTGTGTGTGTGTGCTGTTCTCAGCCCTTTTCCCTGGCAACTGTTCAAGCAGTTTGTGTGTGTATGTTTGTGTTTGGGTATGTGCTGTTCTCAGCCCTGTGCCCTGGAGACTGTGAAACCGGTTTATGTGTGTGCGTGTGTGTGTGTGTGTGTGTGTGTGCCATACTCAGCCCTATGCCCTGACAACTGTGCAACTAATTTGTGTGTGTGCGTGTGTGTGTCTGTGTTGTTCTCATGCTTGTGCTCTGGCGACTGTAAAACAGGTTTGTGTCTGTGTGTGTGTTCAGTTCTCAGCCCTGTACCCTGGCGATTCTGCAACTTGTTTATGTGTGTGTGTGTGTGTGTGTGTGTGTGTGTGTGTGCTGTTCTCAGCCCTGTGCCTGGTGACTGTGTAACCGGTTTGTGTGTGTGTGTGTGTTTGAGCTGTTCTTTGCCCTGTGCCTTGGCTACTGTGCAACAGGTTTATGTGTATGTGTGTGTGTGTGTTTGTGTGTGTGTGTGCCATTCTCAGACCTGTGCCCTGGCAACTTTGCAACCGTTTAGTGTGTATGTGTGTGTGTGTGTGTGTGCTGTTCTCTGCCCCGTGCTCTGGTGACTGGGAAATTGGTTTGTGTGTGTGTGTGTTCTGTTCTCAGCCCTGTGCCCTAGCGACTGTGCAACCTGTTTGTGTGTGTGTGTGTTTCTGTGTCTGCTGTTCACGGTCCTGTGCCCTGGCGAATGTGCAACAGATTTAGGTGTATGTGTGTTAGTGTGTGTGTGTGTGTGCCGTTCTCAGCAATGTGTACTGATGACTGCACAACCAGTTTGTGTTTGTGTGTGTGTATGTGTGCTGTTCTCAGCCCTGTGCTCTGGCGACTGTGAAACCGGATCGTGTGTCTTTATTTGTGTGTGTGTGTGTGTGTGTGTGTGCGCCGTTCTCAGCCCTGTGCCCTAGCGACTGTGCAAGCGGTTTTTCTGTGTATGTGTGTGTGTGTGTGTGTGCTGTTCTCAGCCCTGTGCCCTGGCGACTGTGCATCAGGTCTGTGTGTGTGTGTGTAAGTTTGAATTCTCAGCCCTGTGCCCTGGTGACTGTGCAATGGTTTGTTTGTGTGACTCTGTGTGTCAGTGTTTGTGTGTGCCATTCACAGCCCTGAGCCCTGACGACTGTGCAAGCAGTTTGTGTGTGTATGTGTGTATGTATGTATTCTTCTCAGCCCTGTGCCCTGGCGACTGTGAAACTGCTGTGTGTGTGTGTGTGTGTGTGTGTAAGGGTGTGCTCTTTTCAGGCCTGTTTCCTAGAGACTGTGCAACCGGTTGGTGTGTGTGTGTGAGTGTGTGTGTGTGTGTGTGTGTGTGTGTGTGTGTGTGTTCCATTCTCAGCCCTTTTACCTGGCAACTGTGCCATTCTCAGCCCTGGGCCCTGGCGACTGTGCAATGGTTTGTTCGTGTGTGTGTGTGTGTGTGTGTGTGTGTGCCATTCACCGCCCTGTGCCCTGACGACTGTGCAAGCAGTTTGTTTGTGTATGTTTCTGTGTGTGTATGTGTGTGTGTGTGTGTGTGTGTGTATGTGCTGTTCTCAGCCCTGTGCCTTGGCAACTGTGAAACCGGTTTGTGTGTGTGTGTGTGTGTGTGTGTGTGTGCATCTGTCTGTGTGTGTATATGCTGTTCTCAGCCCTGTGCCCTGGCGACTGAGAAACAGGTGTGTGTGTGTGTGTGTGTGTGCGCTGTTCTCAACCCTTTGCCCTGGCGATTGTTCAACCAGTTTGTGTATATGTATGTGTAGATGTGTGTGCCATCCTGAGCCTTGTGCCCTGGCAACTGGGGAACCGGTGTGTGTGCCTCTGTGTGTGTACTGATTTAAGCCATGTGCCCTTCCGACTGTGCAACTGGTTTGTGTGTTTGTGTGTGTGTGCACGCGATTCTCATCTCTGTGTCCTGTCGACTGTGTAACCGTTTGTGTGTGTGAGTGTGTGTAAGTGTGTGCTCTTTTCAGCCCTGTTTCCTAGAGACTGTGTAACCGGTTGGTGTGTGTGTGTGTGTGTGTGTGTGTGTGTGTGTGTGTGTGCTGTTCTCAGTCCTGTGCACTGTCTACAAATAATCTGGTTTGTGGTGTGTGTGTGTGTGTATGTTTGAGCTGTTCTTTGCCCTGTGCCTTAGCTACTGTGCAACAGGTTTATGTGTATGTGTGTGTGTGTTTGTGTGTGTGTGTGCCTATCTCAGCCCTGTGCCTTGGCGACTGTGCAATGGTTTGTTCGTGTGTGTGTGTGTGTATTTGTGTGTGCCATTCACAGCCCTGTGCCCTGACGACTGTGCTAGCCGTTTGTTTGTGTATGTTTCTGTGTGTGTATGCGTGTGTGTCAGTGTGTGTATGTGCTGTTCTCAGCCCTGTGCCCGGGCAACTGTGATACCGGTTTGTGTGTGTGTGTGTGTTTGTGTGTGCCATTCACAGCCTTGTGCCCTGGGGACTGTGCAAGCAGTTTGTGTGTGTGTGAATCTGTGTGTGTGCTGTTCTCAATCCTGTGCCCTGGAAACAGTGCAACAGTTTTGTGTGTGTGTGTATGTGTGTGCTCTTCTGAGCCGTTTCCTGTCGACTGTGAAACCGGTTTGTGTTTATGTATGTGTGTGTGTCTGTGTGTGTCTGTGGTTCTCAGCCCTGTCCCTTGGCCACTGTGCAACCGGTTGGTGTGTATGTGTGTGTGTGTGTGTGTGCATGTGCTGTTTTAAGCCCAGTGCCCTGGCGACTGTGCACCGGTTTGTTTGTGTGTGGTGTGTGTGTGTGTGTGTGTGTGCTGTTCTCAACACTGTGCTCTAGTGACTGTGAAACCATTTTGTGTGTGTGTGTGTGTGTGCGTGTGTGTGTGTGTGTGTGTGTGTGTGCTGTTCTCAGCCCGGTGCCCTGGTGACAGTGCAACCGGTTTGTGTGTGTGTTTGTGTGTGAGTGTGTGCCGTTCTTAGCCCTGTGCCTGGTGACTGTGCAACCGGTGTGTGTGTATGTGTGTGCTGTTCTCAGCCCTGTGCTCTGGTAACGGTTCAACCGGTTTCTCTGTGTGTGAGTGTGTGCCATACTCAGCGCTGTGCCCTGGCCACTGTGCAACAGGTTTGTTTGGGTGTGTGTGTGAATTCTCAGCCCTGTGTCCTGGAGACTGAGCAGCCATTTTTTGTGTGTTTGTGTGCATATGTATATGTGTGTGTGTGTGCTATTCTCAGACCCGAGCCCTGGCAATTGTGCAATTGGTTTTGTGTGTGTGTGTGTGTGTGTGTGTGCTGTTCTCAGCCCTTTTCCCTGGCAACTGTTCAAGCAGTTTGTGTGTGTATGTTTGTGTTTGGGTATGTGCTGTTCTCAGCCCTGTGCCCTGGAGACTGTGAAACCGGTTTATGTGTGTGCGTGTGTGTGTGTGTGTGTGTGTGTGCCATACTCAGCCCTATGCCCTGACAACTGTGCAACTAATTTGTGTGTGTGCGTGTGTGTGTCTGTGTTGTTCTCATGCTTGTGCTCTGGCGACTGTAAAACCGGTTTGTGTCTGTGTGTGTGTTCAGTTCTCAGCCCTGTACCCTGGCGATTCTGCAACTTGTTTATGTGTGTGTGTGTGTGTGTGTGTGTGTGTGTGTGTGTGTGCTGTTCTCAGCCCTGTGCCTGGTGACTGTGTAACCGGTTTGTGTGTGTGTGTGTGTTTGAGCTGTTCTTTGCCCTGTGCCTTGGCTACTGTGCAACAGGTTTATGTGTATGTGTGTGTGTGTGTTTGTGTGTGTGTGTGCCATTCTCAGACCTGTGCCCTGGCAACTTTGCAACCGTTTAGTGTGTATGTGTGTGTGTGTGTGTGTGCTGTTCTCTGCCCCGTGCTCTGGTGACTGGGAAATTGGTTTGTGTGTGTGTGTGTTCTGTTCTCAGCCCTGTGCCCTAGCGACTGTGCAACCTGTTTGTGTGTGTGTGTGTTTCTGTGTCTGCTGTTCACGGTCCTGTGCCCTGGCGAATGTGCAACAGATTTAGGTGTATGTGTGTTAGTGTGTGTGTGTGTGTGCCGTTCTCAGCAATGTGTACTGATGACTGCACAACCAGTTTGTGTTTGTGTGTGTGTATGTGTGCTGTTCTCAGCCCTGTGCTCTGGCGACTGTGAAACCGGATCGTGTGTCTTTATTTGTGTGTGTGTGTGTGTGTGTGTGTGCGCCGTTCTCAGCCCTGTGCCCTAGCGACTGTGCAAGCGGTTTTTCTGTGTATGTGTGTGTGTGTGTGTGTGCTGTTCTCAGCCCTGTGCCCTGGCGACTGTGCATCAGGTCTGTGTGTGTGTGTGTAAGTTTGAATTCTCAGCCCTGTGCCCTGGTGACTGTGCAATGGTTTGTTTGTGTGACTCTGTGTGTCAGTGTTTGTGTGTGCCATTCACAGCCCTGAGCCCTGACGACTGTGCAAGCAGTTTGTGTGTGTATGTGTGTATGTATGTGTTCTTCTCAGCCCTGTGCCCTGGCGACTGTGAAACTGCTGTGTGTGTGTGTGTGTGTGTGTAAGTGTGTGCTCTTTTCAGGCCTGTTTCCTAGAGACTGTGCAACCGGTTGGTGTGTGTGTGTGAGTGTGTGTGTGTGTGTGTGTGTGTGTGTGCTGTTCTCAGCCCTGTGCCCTGGCTACAAAGAATCTGGTTTGTGGTGTGTGTGTGTGTTTGTGTTTGAGCTGATCTGAGCCCTGTGCCATGGCTACAGTGCAACAGGTTTATGTGTATGTGTGTGTGTTTTTCTGTGTGTGTGCCTATCTCAGCCCTGTGCCCTGGCGACTGTGCAATGGTTTGTTCGTGTGTGTGTGTGTGTGTGTATATGTGTGTGCCATTCACCGCCCTGTGCCCTGACGACTGTGCAAGCAGTTTGTTTGTGTATGTTTCTGTGTGTGTATGTGTGTGTGTGTGTGTGTGTGTATGTGCTGTTCTCAGCCCTGTGCCTTGGCGACTGAGAAACCGGTGTGTGTGTGTGTGTGTGTGTGTGTGTGTGTGTGTGTGTGTGTGTGTGCTAGTCTCAGCCCTGTGCCTTGGTGACTGTGCAAGTGGTTTGTGTGTGTATGTGTGTGAGTGTATATGTGTGTGTTCTATTTCCTGTTCTCAGCCCTGTGCCCTTGCGACTGTGCAACCGGTTTGTGTGTGTGTGTGTGTGAGTGTGTGCCATTTTCAGGCCTCTGCCCTGGTAACTGTGCAGCAGGTATGTGTTTTTGTGTGTGTGTTTAAGTGAATTCTCAGCCCTGTGCCCTGGAGACTATGCAACTGGTTTGTGTGTGTGTGTGTGTGTGTTTGTGTGCCATTCTCAGCCCTGTGCCCTGGCGACTGTGCAATTAGTTTGTGTATGTGCATGTGTGTGTGTGTGCTGTTCTCAGGCTTGTTCTCTGGAGACTGTGAAACAGGTGTGTGTGTGTGTGTGTGTGTGTGTCTGTGTGTGTGTTCTGTTCTCAGTCCTGTAGCCGGGATCTTTGCAACTGGTTTGTGTGTGTATGTGTGTGTGTGTGTGTGTTTGTATTCTCAGACCTGTGCCCTGGTGACTATGAAACAGTTTTGTGTGTGTGTGTGTGTTTCATTGTCAGACCTGTGTCCTGGCAACTGTGCAACCCGTTTGTGTGTCCCTGTGTGTGTGTGTGTGCTGTTCTCAGTCCTGTGCCCTGGTGACTGTGCAACTAATTTGTGTGTGTGCGTGTGTGTGTCTGTGTTGTTCTGAGGCTTGTGCTCTGGCAACTTTGAAACCGGTTTATGTCTGTGTGTGTGTGTGTTCTCTTCTCAGCCATGAACCCTGGTGACCATGCAATCGGTTTGTGTGTGTGTGTGTGTGTGTGTGTGTGTGTGTGTTAGAGCTGTTCTTAGCCCTGTGCCTTGGCTAGTGTGCAACCGGTTTATGTGTTTGTGTATGTGTGTGTGTGAATCTCTGTGTGTGCTCTTCTCAATCTTGTGCCCTGGAAACAGTGCAACAGTTTTGTGCATGTGTGTGTGTGTGTGTGTGTGTGTGTGTATGTGCCATTCTGAGCCCTGTTTCCTGTCGACTGTGAAACCGGTTAGTGTTTATGTGTGTGTGTTTCATTCTCAGACCTGTGTCCTGGCAACTGTGCAACCCGTTTGTGTGTCCCTGTGTGTGTTTGTGTGCTGTTCTCAGTCCAGTGCCCTGGCGACTGTGCAACTAATTTGTGTGTGTGCGTGTGTGTGTCTGTGTTGTTCTCAGGCTTGTCCTCTGGCGACTGTGAAACCGGTTTATGTCTCTGTGTGTGTATGTGTTCTGTTCTCAGCCATGAACCCTGGTGATCGAGCAATCGGTGTTTGTGTGTGTGTAAGAGCTGTTCTGAGCCCTGTGACTTGGAGATTGCACAACCAGTTTATGTATTTGTGTATGTGTGTGTGTGAATCTGTGTGTGTGCTGTTCTCAATCCTGTGCCCTGGAAACAGGGCAACAGTTGTGTGTGTGTGTGTATGTGTGTGCTGTTCTGAGCCCTGTTTCCTGTCGACTGTGAAACCGGTTTGTGTTTATGTGTGTGTGTGTGTGTGTGTGTGTGTGTGTGTCTGTGGTTCTCAGCCCTGTCCCTTGGAGACTGTGCAACCGGTTGGTGTGTATGTGAGTGTGTGTGTGTGTGTGCATGTGCTGTTTTAAGCCCTGTGCCCTGGCGACTGTGCACCGGTTTGTTTGTGTGTGTGTGTGTCTGTGTCTGTGTGCTGTTCTCAACACTGTGCTCTGGTGACTGTGAAACCGTTTTGTGTGTGTATGTGTGTGTGTGTGTGTGTGTGTGCCGTTTTCAGCCCTGTGCCCTGGCAACAACGCAACTAGTTTGTTCATGTGTGTGTGTGTGTGTGTGCGCCGTTCTCATCCCTGTGCCCTGGAGATTGTACAAGCGGTTTTTTTGTGTATGTGTGTGTGTGTGTGTGCTTTCTCAGCCCATTGGACTGGTGACACTGCAACTGGTTTATGAGTGTATGTGTGTATTTGTGTGCCATTCTCAGCCCTGGGCCCTGGCGACTGTGCAATGGTTTGTTCGTGTGTGTGTGTGTGTGTGTGTGTGTGGGTGTGTGTGTGTGCCATTCTCAGCCCTTTGCCATGGCAACTGTGCAAGCAGTATGTGTGTGTATGTTTGTGTTTGGGTATGTGCTGTTCTCAGCCCTGTGCCCTGGAGACTGTGAAACCGGTTTGTGTGTGTGCGTGTGTGTGTCTCTGTTGTTCTCAGGCTTGTCCTCTGGCGACTGTGAAACCGGTTTATGTCTCTGTGTGGGGGTGTTCAGTTCTCAATCATGAACCCTGGTGATCGTGTAATCGGTTTGTGTGTGTGTGTTAGAGCTGTTCTGAGCCCTGTGACTTGGAGAGTGCACAACCAGTTTATGTATTTGTGTATGTGTGTGTGTGAATCTGTGTGTGTGCTGTTCTCAATCCTGTGCCCTGGAAACAGTGCAACAGTTTTGTGTGTGTGTGTGTATGTGTGTGCTCTTCTGAGCCGTTTCCTGTCGACTGTGAAACCGGTTTGTGTTTATGTATGTGTCTGTGTCTGTGTGTGTCTGTGGTTCTCAGCCCTGTCCCTTGGCCACTGTGCAACCGGTTGGTGTGTATGTGTGTGTGTGTGTGTGTGTGCATGTGCTGTTTTAAGCCCAGTGCCCTGGCGACTGTGCACCGGTTTGTTTGTGTGTGGTGTGTGTGTGTGTGTGTGTGTGTGCTGTTCTCAACACTGTGCTCTAGTGACTGTGAAACCATTTTGTGTGTGTATGTGTGTGTGTGTGTGTGTGTGTGTGTGTGCTGTTCTCAGCCCGGTGCCCTGGTGACAGTGCAACCGGTTTGTGTGTGTGTTTGTGTGTGAGTGTGTGCCGTTCTTAGCCCTGTGCCTGGTGACTGTGCAACCGGTTTGTGTGTGTGTTTGTGTGTGAGTGTGTGCCGTTCTTAGCCCTGTGCCTGGTGACTGTGCAACCGGTGTGTGTGTATGTGTGTGCTGTTCTCAGCCCTGTGCTCTGGTAACGGTTCAACCGGTTTCTCTGTGTGTGAGTGTGTGCCATACTCAGCGCTGTGCCCTGGCCACTGTGCAACAGGTTTGTTTGGGTGTGTGTGTGAATTCTCAGCCCTGTGTCCTGGAGACTGAGCAGCCATTTTTTGTGTGTTTGTGTGCATATGTATATGTGTGTGTGTGTGCTATTCTCAGACCCGAGCCCTGGCAATTGTGCAATTGGTTTTGTGTGTGTGTGTGTGTGTGTGTGTGCTGTTCTCAGCCCTTTTCCCTGGCAACTGTTCAAGCAGTTTGTGTGTGTATGTTTGTGTTTGGGTATGTGCTGTTCTCAGCCCTGTGCCCTGGAGACTGTGAAACCGGTTTATGTGTGTGCGTGTGTGTGTGTGTGTGTGTGTGTGCCATACTCAGCCCTATGCCCTGACAACTGTGCAACTAATTTGTGTGTGTGCGTGTGTGTGTCTGTGTTGTTCTCATGCTTGTGCTCTGGCGACTGTAAAACCGGTTTGTGTCTGTGTGTGTGTTCAGTTCTCAGCCCTGTACCCTGGCGATTCTGCAACTTGTTTGTGTGTGTGTGTGTGTGTGTGTGTGTGTGCTGTTCTCAGCCCTGTGCCTGGTGACTGTGTAACCGGTTTGTGTGTGTGTGTGTGTTTGAGCTGTTCTTTGCCCTGTGCCTTGGCTACTGTGCAACAGGTTTATGTGTATGTGTGTGTGTGTGTTTGTGTGTGTGTGTGCCATTCTCAGACCTGTGCCCTGGCAACTTTGCAACCGTTTAGTGTGTATGTGTGTGTGTGTGTGTGTGCTGTTCTCTGCCCCGTGCTCTGGTGACTGGGAAATTGGTTTGTGTGTGTGTGTGTTCTGTTCTCAGCCCTGTGCCCTAGCGACTGTGCAACCTGTTTGTGTGTGTGTGTGTTTCTGTGTCTGCTGTTCACGGTCCTGTGCCCTGGCGAATGTGCAACAGATTTAGGTGTATGTGTGTTAGTGTGTGTGTGTGTGTGCCGTTCTCAGCAATGTGTACTGATGACTGCACAACCAGTTTGTGTTTGTGTGTGTGTATGTGTGCTGTTCTCAGCCCTGTGCTCTGGCGACTGTGAAACCGGATCGTGTGTCTTTATTTGTGTGTGTGTGTGTGTGTGTGTGTGCGCCGTTCTCAGCCCTGTGCCCTAGCGACTGTGCAAGCGGTTTTTCTGTGTATGTGTGTGTGTGTGTGTGTGCTGTTCTCAGCCCTGTGCCCTGGCGACTGTGCATCAGGTCTGTGTGTGTGTGTGTAAGTTTGAATTCTCAGCCCTGTGCCCTGGTGACTGTGCAATGGTTTGTTTGTGTGACTCTGTGTGTCAGTGTTTGTGTGTGCCATTCACAGCCCTGAGCCCTGACGACTGTGCAAGCAGTTTGTGTGTGTATGTGTGTATGTATGTATTCTTCTCAGCCCTGTGCCCTGGCGACTGTGAAACTGCTGTGTGTGTGTGTGTGTGTGTGTGTGTAAGTGTGTGCTCTTTTCAGGCCTGTTTCCTAGAGACTGTGCAACCGGTTGGTGTGTGTGTGTGAGTGTGTGTGTGTGTGTGTGTGTGTGTGTGTGTGTGTGCTGTTCTCAGCCCTGTGCCCTGGCTACAAAGAATCTGGTTTGTGGTGTGTGTGTGTGTTTGTGTTTGAGCTGTTCTGAGCCCTGTGCCATGGCTACTGTGCAACAGGTTTATGTGTATGTGTGTGTGTTTTTCTGTGTGTGTGCCTATCTCAGCCCTGTGCCCTGGCGACTGTGCAATGGTTTGTTCGTGTGTGTGTGTGTGTGTATATGTGTGTGCCATTCACCGCCCTGTGCCCTGACGCCTGTGCAAGCAGTTTGTTTGTGTATGTTTCTGTGTGTGTATGTGTGTGTGTGTGTGTGTGTGTGTATGTGCTGTTCTCAGCCCTGTGCCTTGGCAACTGTGAAACCGGTTTGTGTGTGTGTGTGTGTGTGTGTGTGTGTGTGTGTGTGTGCATCTGTCTGTGTGTGTATATGCTGTTCTCAGCCCTGTGCCCTGGCGACTGAGAAACAGGTGTGTGTGTGTGTGTGTGTGTGTGTGTGTGTGCGCGCTGTTCTCAACCCTTTGCCCTGGCGATTGTTCAACCAGTTTGTGTATATGTATGTGTAGATGTGTGTGCCATCCTGAGCCTTGTGCCCTGGCAACTGGGGAACCGGTGTGTGTGCCTCTGTGTGTGTACTGATTTAAGCCATGTGCCCTTCCGACTGTGCAACTGGTTTGTGTGTTTGTGTGTGTGTGCACGCGATTCTCATCTCTGTGTCCTGTCGACTGTGTAACCGTTTGTGTGTGTGAGTGTGTGTAAGTGTGTGCTCTTTTCAGCCCTGTTTCCTAGAGACTGTGTAACCGGTTTGTGTGTGTGTGTGTGTGTGTGTGTGTGTGTGTGTGTGTGTGCTGTTCTCAGTCCTGTGCACTGTCTACAAATAATCTGGTTTGTGGTGTGTGTGTGTGTGTATGTTTGAGCTGTTCTTTGCCCTGTGCCTTAGCTACTGTGCAACAGGTTTATGTGTATGTGTGTGTGTGTTTGTGTGTGTGTGTGCCTATCTCAGCCCTGTGCCTTGGCGACTGTGCAATGGTTTGTTCGTGTGTGTGTGTGTGTATTTGTGTGTGCCATTCACAGCCCTGTGCCCTGACGACTGTGCTAGCCGTTTGTTTGTGTATGTTTCTGTGTGTGTATGCGTGTGTGTCAGTGTGTGTATGTGCTGTTCTCAGCCCTGTGCCCGGGCAACTGTGATACCGGTTTGTGTGTGTGTGTGTGTTTGTGTGTGCCATTCACAGCCTTGTGCCCTGGGGACTGTGCAAGCAGTTTGTGTGTGTGTGAATCTGTGTGTGTGCTGTTCTCAATCCTGTGCCCTGGAAACAGTGCAACAGTTTTGTGTGTGTGTGTATGTGTGTGCTCTTCTGAGCCGTTTCCTGTCGACTGTGAAACCGGTTTGTGTTTATGTATGTGTGTGTGTCTGTGTGTGTCTGTGGTTCTCAGCCCTGTCCCTTGGCCACTGTGCAACCGGTTGGTGTGTATGTGTGTGTGTGTGTGTGTGCATGTGCTGTTTTAAGCCCAGTGCCCTGGCGACTGTGCACCGGTTTGTTTGTGTGTGGTGTGTGTGTGTGTGTGTGTGTGCTGTTCTCAACACTGTGCTCTAGTGACTGTGAAACCATTTTGTGTGTGTATGTGTGTGTGTGTGTGTGTGTGTGTGTGTGTGTGTGTGCTGTTCTCAGCCCGGTGCCCTGGTGACAGTGCAACCGGTTTGTGTGTGTGTTTGTGTGTGAGTGTGTGCCGTTCTTAGCCCTGTGCCTGGTGACTGTGCAACCGGTTTGTGTGTTTGTTTGTGTGTGAGTGTGTGCCGTTCTTAGCCCTGTGCCTGGTGACTGTGCAACCGGTGTGTGTGTATGTGTGTGCTGTTCTCAGCCCTGTGCTCTGGTAACGGTTCAACCGGTTTCTCTGTGTGTGAGTGTGTGCCATACTCAGCGCTGTGCCCTGGCCACTGTGCAACAGGTTTGTTTGGGTGTGTGTGTGAATTCTCAGCCCTGTGTCCTGGAGACTGAGCAGCCATTTTTTGTGTGTTTGTGTGCATATGTATATGTGTGTGTGTGTGTGCTATTCTCAGACCCGAGCCCTGGCAATTGTGCAATTGGTTTTGTGTGTGTGTGTGTGTGTGTGTGTGTGCTGTTCTCAGCCCTTTTCCCTGGCAACTGTTCAAGCAGTTTGTGTGTGTATGTTTGTGTTTGGGTATGTGCTGTTCTCAGCCCTGTGCCCTGGAGACTGTGAAACCGGTTTATGTGTGTGCGTGTGTGTGTGTGTGTGTGTGTGTGTGCCATACTCAGCCCTATGCCCTGACAACTGTGCAACTAATTTGTGTGTGTGCGTGTGTGTGTCTGTGTTGTTCTCATGCTTGTGCTCTGGCGACTGTAAAACCGGTTTGTGTCTGTGTGTGTGTTCAGTTCTCAGCCCTGTACCCTGGCGATTCTGCAACTTGTTTATGTGTGTGTGTGTGTGTGTGTGTGTGTGTGTGTGTGTGCTGTTCTCAGCCCTGTGCCTGGTGACTGTGTAACCGGTTTGTGTGTGTGTGTGTGTTTGAGCTGTTCTTTGCCCTGTGCCTTGGCTACTGTGCAACAGGTTTATGTGTATGTGTGTGTGTGTGTGTTTGTGTGTGTGTGTGCCATTCTCAGACCTGTGCCCTGGCAACTTTGCAACCGTTTAGTGTGTATGTGCGTGTGTGTGTGTGCTGTTCTCTGCCCCGTGCTCTGGTGACTGGGAAATTGGTTTGTGTGTGTGTGTGTTCTGTTCTCAGCCCTGTGCCCTAGCGACTGTGCAACCTGTTTGTGTGTGTGTGTGTTTCTGTGTCTGCTGTTCACGGTCCAGTGCCCTGGCGAATGTGCAACAGATTTAGGTGTATGTGTGTTAGTGTGTGTGTGTGTGTGCCGTTCTCAGCAATGTGTACTGATGACTGCACAACCAGTTTGTGTTTGTGTGTGTGTATGTGTGCTGTTCTCAGCCCTGTGCTCTGGCGACTGTGAAACCGGATCGTGTGTCTTTATTTGTGTGTGTGTGTGTGTGTGTGTGTGTGCGCCGTTCTCAGCCCTGTGCCCTAGCGACTGTGCAAGCGGTTTTTCTGTGTATGTGTGTGTGTGTGTGTGTGCTGTTCTCAGCCCTGTGCCCTGGCGACTGTGCATCATGTTTGTGTGTGTGTGTGTAAGTTTGAATTCTCAGCCCTGTGCCCTGGTGACTGTGCAATGGTTTGTTTGTGTGACTCTGTGTGTCAGTGTTTGTGTGTGCCATTCACAGCCCTGAGCCCTGACGACTGTGCAAGCAGTTTGTGTGTGTATGTGTGTATGTATGTGTTCTTCTCAGCCCTGTGCCCTGGCGACTGTGAAACTGCTGTGTGTGTGTGTGTGTGTGTGTGTGTGTAAGTGTGTGCTCTTTTCAGGCCTGTTTCCTAGAGACTGTGCAACCGGTTGGTGTGTGTGTGTGAGTGTGTGTGTGTGTGTGTGTGTGTGTGTGCTGTTCTCAGCCCTGTGCCCTGGCTACAAAGAATCTGGTTTGTGGTGTGTGTGTGTGTTTGTGTTTGAGCTGTTCTGAGCCCTGTGCCATGGCTACTGTGCAACAGGTTTATGTGTATGTGTGTGTGTTTTTCTGTGTGTGTGCCTATCTCAGCCCTGTGCCCTGGCGACTGTGCAATGGTTTGTTCGTGTGTGTGTGTGTGTGTATATGTGTGTGCCATTCACCGCCCTGTGCCCTGACGACTGTGCAAGCAGTTTGTTTGTGTATGTTTCTGTGTGTGTATGTGTGTGTGTGTGTGTGTGTGTGTGTATGTGCTGTTCTCAGCCCTGTGCCTTGGCAACTGTGAAACCGGTTTGTGTGTGTGTGTGTGTGTGTGTGTGTGTGTGTGTGTGTGCATCTGTCTGTGTGTGTATATGCTGTTCTCAGCCCTGTGCCCTGGCGACTGAGAAACAGGTGTGTGTGTGTGTGTGTGTGTGCGCTGTTCTCAACCCTTTGCCCTGGCGATTGTTCAACCAGTTTGTGTATATGTATGTGTAGATGTGTGTGCCATCCTGAGCCTTGTGCCCTGGCAACTGGGGAACCGGTGTGTGTGCCTCTGTGTGTGTACTGATTTAAGCCATGTGCCCTTCCGACTGTGCAACTGGTTTGTGTGTTTGTGTGTGTGTGCACGCGATTCTCATCTCTGTGTCCTGTCGACTGTGTAACCGTTTGTGTGTGTGAGTGTGTGTAAGTGTGTGCTCTTTTCAGCCCTGTTTCCTAGAGACTGTGTAACCGGTTGGTATGTGTGTGTGTGTGTGTGTGTGTGTGTGTGTGTGTGTGTGTGTGCTGTTCTCAGTCCTGTGCACTGTCTACAAATAATCTGGTTTATGGTGTGTGTGTGTGTGTGTATGTTTGAGCTGTTCTTTGCCCTGTGCCTTAGCTACTGTGCAACAGGTTTATGTGTATGTGTGTGTGTGTTTGTGTGTGTGTGTGCCTATCTCAGCCCTGTGCCTTGGCGACTGTGCAATGGTTTGTTCGTGTGTGTGTGTGTGTATTTGTGTGTGCCATTCACAGCCCTGTGCCCTGACGACTGTGCTAGCCGTTTGTTTGTGTATGTTTCTGTGTGTGTATGCGTGTGTGTCAGTGTGTGTATGTGCTGTTCTCAGCCCTGTGCCCGGGCAACTGTGATACCGGTTTGTGTGTGTGTGTGTGTTTGTGTGTGCCATTCACAGCCTTGTGCCCTGGGGACTGTGCAAGCAGTTTGTGTGTATGTGTCTGTGTGTGTATTTGTCTGTGTGTGCATCTGTCTGTTTGTGTATATGCTGTTCTCAGCCCTGTGCCCTGGCGACTGAGAAACCGGTTTGTGTGTGTGTGTGTGTGTGTGTGTGCCAGTCTCAGCCCTGTGCCTTGGTGACTGTGCAAGTGGTTTGTGTGTATATGTGTGTGAGTGTATATGTGTGTGTGTGGTTTGTCCTGTTTTCAGCCCTGTGCCGTAGTGACTGTGTAACTGGTGTGTGTGTGTGTGTGTGTGTGTGTGTGTGTGTGCTCTTCTCATCCCTGTGCCCTGTTGACTAGCAACCGGTTTGTCTGTGTATGTGAGTGGGTGCCTTTCTCAGCCCTGTGCCCTGGCAACTGTGCAAGAGGTTTGTTTTTGTCGAGTGTAAGTTTGAATTCTCAGCCCTGTGCCCTGGAGACTGTTCAACCGGTATGTGTGTGTGTGTGTGTGTGTGTGTGTGTTAGAGCTGTTCTTAGCCCTGTGCCTTGGCTAGAGCGCAACCGGTTTATGTGTTTGTGTATGTGTGTGTGTGAATCTCTGTGTGTGCTGTTCTGAATCCTGTGCCCTGGAAACAGTGCAACAGTTTTGTGCGTGTGTGTGTGTGTGTATGTGTGCCATTCTGAACCCTGTTTCCTGTCGACTGTGAAACCGGTTAGTGTTTATGTGTGTGTATGTGTGTGTGTGTGTCTCATTCTCAGACCTGTGTCCTGGCAACTGTGCAACCCGTTTGTGTGTCCCTGTGTGTGTTTGTGTGCTGTTCTCAGTCCTGTGCCCTGGCGACTGTGCAACTAATTTGTGTGTGTCCGTGTGTGTGTCTGTGTTGTTCTCAGGCTTGTCCTCTGGCGACTGTGAAACCGGTTTATGTCTCTGTGTGTGTATGTGTTCTGTTCTCAGCCATGAACCCTGGTGACAGTGCAATCGGTTTGTGTGTGTGTGTTAGAGCTGATCTGAGCCCTGTGACTTGGAGAGTGCACAACCAGTTTATGTATTTGTGTATGTGTGTGTGTGAATCTGTGTGTGTGCTGTTCTCAATCCTGTGCCCTGGAAACAGTGCAACAGTTTTGTGTGTGTGTGTGTGTATGTGTGTGCTGTTCTGAGCCCTGTTTCCTGTCGACTGTGAAACCGGTTTGTGTTTATGTGTGTGTGTGTGTGTGTGTGCCGTTTTTAGCCCTGTGCCCTGGCAACAATGCAACTAGTTTGTTCATGTGTGTGTGTATGTGTGTGTGTGTGTGCGCGCCGTTCTCATTCCTGTGCCCTGGAGACTGTGCAAGCCGTTTTTTTGTGTAGGTGTGTGTTTGTGTGTGTGTGTGCTGTTCTCAGCCCTTCGGCCTGGCGACACTGCAATCGGTTTATGAGTGTACGTGTCTGTTTGTGTGCCATTCTCAGCCCTGGGCCCTGGCGACTGTGCAATGGTTTGTTCGTGTGTGTGTGTGTGTGTGTGTATTTGTGTGTGCCATTCCCAGTTCTGTGCCCTGACGACTGTGCAAGCAGTTTGTTTGTGTATGTTTCTGTGTGTGTATGTGTGTGTGTGTGTTTGTGTGTGCTGTTCTCAGCCCTGTGCCCTGGCAACTGTGAAACCGATTGGTATGTGTGTGTGTGTTTGTGTGTGCCATTCACAGCCCTGTGCCCTGGCGACTGTGAAAGCACTTTGTGTGTGCATGTGTCTGTGTGTATGTGTCTGTGTGTGCATCTGTCTGTGTGTGTATATGCTGTTCTCAGCCCTGTGCCCTGGCGACTGAGAAACCGGTTTGTGTGTGTGTGTGTGTGAATGTATATGTGTGTGTGCTTTGTCCTGCTTTCAGCCCTGTGCCTTAGTGACTGTGTAATTGCTGTGTGTGTGTGTGTGTGTGTGTGTGTGCCAGTCTCAGCCCTGTGCCTTGGTGACTGTGCAAGTGGTTTGTGTGTGTATGTGTGTGAGTGTATATGTGTGTGTGCTTTGTCCTGCTTTCAGCCCTGTGCCTTAGTGACTGTGTAATTGCTGTGTGTGTGTGTGTGTGTGTGTGTGTGTGTGTGTGTGTGTGTGCCAGTCTCACCCCTGTGCCTTGGTGACTGTGCAAGTGGTTTGTGTGTGTATGTGTGTGAGTGTATATGTGTGTGTGGTTTGTCCTGTTTTCAGCCCTGTGCCTTAGTGACTGTGTAACTCGTGTGTGTGTGTGTGTGTGTGTGTGCTCTTCTCAGCCCTGTGCTCTGTTGACTGTGCAACCGGTTTGTCTGTGTATGTCAGTGGGTGCCGTTCTCAGCCCTGTGCCTTGGCAACTGTGCAAGTGGTCTGTTTTTGTCGAGTGTAAGTTTGAATTCTCAGCCCTGTGCCCTGGAGACTGTTTAACTGGTATGTGTGTGTGTGTGTGTGTGTGTTAGAGGTGTTCATAGCCCTGTGCCTTGGCTAGTGCGCAACCGGTTTATGTGTTTGTGTATGTGTGTGTGTGAATCTCTGTGTGTGCTGTTCTGAATCCTGTGCCCTGGAAACAGTGCAACAGTTTTGTGCGTGTGTGTGTGTCTGTGTATGTGTGCCATTCTGAGCCCTGTTTCCTGTCGACTGTGAAACCGGTTAGTGTTTATGTGTGTGTATGTGTGTGTGTGTGTTTCATTCTCAGACCTGTGTCCTGGCAACTGTGCAACCCGTTTGTGTGTCCCTGCGTGTTTGTGTGCTGTTCTCAGTCCTGTGCCCTGGCGACTGTGCAACTAATTTGTGTGTGTCCGTGTGTGTGTCTGTGTTGTTCTCAGGCTTGTCCTCTGGCGCCTGTGAAACCGGTTTATGTCTCTGTGTGTGTATGTGTTCTGTTCTCAGCCATGAACCCTGGTGACCGTGCAATCGGTTTGTGTGTGTGTGTTAGAATGATCTGAGCCCTGTGACCTGGAGAGTGCACAACCAGTTTATGTATTTGTGTATGTGTGTGTGTGAATCTGTGTGTGTGCTGTTCTCAATCCTGTGTCCTGGAAAGAGTGCAAAAGTTTTGTGTGTGTGTGTGTATGTGTGTGCTCTTCTGAGCCCTGTTTCCTGTCGACTGTGAAACCGGTTTGTGTTTATGTGTGTGTGTGTGTGTGTGTGTGTGTGTGTGTGTGTGTGCCGTTTTCAGCCCTGTGCCCTGGCAACAATGCAACTAGTTTGTTTATGTGTGTGTGTGTGTGTGTGTGTGTGTGTGTGCAGTTCTCATCCCTGTGCCCTGGAGACTGTGCAAGTAGTTTTTTTGTGTATGTGTGTTTGTGTGTGTATGTGTGCTGTTCTCAGCCCTTTGTCCTGGCGACACTGCAACCGGTTTATGAGTGTATGTGTGTGTTTGTGTGCCATTCTCAGCCCTGTGCCCTGGAGACTGTGAAACCGGTTTGTGTGTGTGCGTGTGTGTGTCTGTGTTGTTCTCAGGCTTGTCCTCTGGCGACTGTGAAACCGGTTTATGTCTCTGTGTGGGGGTGTTCAGTTCTCAATCATGAACCCTGGTGATCGTGCAATCGGTTTGTGTGTGTGTGTCAGAGCTGTTCTGAGCCCTGTGACTTGGAGAGTGCACAACCAGTTTATGTATTTGTGTATGTGTGTGTGTGAATCTGTGTGTGTGCTGTTCTCAATCCTGTGCCCTGGAAACAGTGCAACAGTTTTGTGTGTGTGTGTATGTGTGTGCTCTTCTGAGCCGTTTCCTGTCGACTGTGAAACCGGTTTGTGTTTATGTATGTGTGTGTGTCTGTGTGTGTCTGTGGTTCTCAGCCCTGTCCCTTGGCGACTGTGCAACCGGTTGGTGTGTATGTGTGTGTGTGTGTGTGTGTGTGTGTGTGTGCATGTGCTGTTTTAAGCCCTGTGCCCTGGCGACTGTGCACCGGTTTGTTTGTGTGTGTGTGTGTGTGTGTCTGTGTGCTGTTCTCAACACTGTGCTCTAGTGACTGTGAAACCGTTTTGTGTGTGTATGTGTGTGTGTGTGTGTGTGTGCCGTTTACAGCCCTGTGCCCTGGCAAAAATGCAATTAGTTTGTTCATGTGTGTGTGTGTATGTGTTGTGTGTGTGTGTGCGCCGTTCTCATCCCTGTGCCCTTGAGACTGTGCAATGGTTTTTTTGTGTATGTGTGTGTGTGTGTGTGTGTGTGTGCTGTTCTCAGCCCTTTGGCCTGGCGACACTGCAACCGGTTTATGAGTGTATGTGTGTGTTTGTGTGCCATTCTCAGCCCTGGGCCCTGGCGACTCTGCAATGGTTTATTCGTGTGTGTGTGTGTGTTTGTGTGTGCCATTCTCAGCCCTTTGCCCTGGCAACTGTGCAAGCACTTTGTGTGTGTATGTTTGTGTTTGGGTATGTGCTGTTCTCAGCCCTGTGCCCTGGAGACTGTGAAACCGGTTTGTGTGTGTGTGCGTGTGTGTGTGTGTGTGTGTGTGTGCATACTCAGCCCTGTGCCCTGACAACTGTGCAACTAATTTGTGTGTGTGCGTGTGTGTGTTTGTGTTGTTCTCAGGCTTGTGCTCTAGCGACTGTAAAACCAGTTTGTGTCTGTGTGTGTGTTCAGTTCTCAGCCCTGTACCCTGGCGATTCTGCAACCGGTTTCTGTGTGTGTGTGTGTGTGTGTGTGTGTGTGTGTGTGTGCTGTTCTCAGCCCGGTGCCCTGGTGACAGTGCAACCGGTTTGTGTGTGTGTTTCCGTGTGTGAGTGTGTGCCGTTCTTAGCCCTGTGCCTGGTGACTGTGCAACCGGTGTGTGTGTATGTGTGTGCTGTTCTCAGCCCTGTGCTCTGGTAACAGTTCAACCGGTTTGTGTGTGTGTGTGAGTGTGTGCCATACTCAGCCCTGTGCCCTGGCAACTGTGCAACAGGTTTGTTGGGTGTGTGTGTGAATTTTCAGCCCTGTGTCCTGCAGACTGTGCAACCACTTTTTGTGTGTTTGTGTGCATATATGTGTGTGTGTGTGTGCTATTCTCAGACCCGAGCCCTGGCAATTGTGCAACTGGTTTTGTGTGTGTGTGTGTGTGTGTGTGTGTGTGCTGTTATCAGCCCTGTGCGCTGGCGACCATGCAACTCATTTGTGTTTGTGCGTGTGTGTGTCTGTGTTGTTCTCAGGCTTGTGCTCTGGCGACTGTGAAACCGGTTTATGTGTGTGTGTGTGTGTGTGTGTGTGTGTGTGTGTGTGTATGTGTGTTCTGTTCTAAGCCCTGTACCCTGGAGACTGTGCAATCAGTTTGCATGTGTGTGTGTTTGTGTGTGTGTTAGAGCTGTTCTGAACCCTGTCCCCTGGCGACTGTGCAACCGGTTTGTGTGAATGTTTCTATGTGTGTGTGTGTGTGTGTGTGTGCTTTTCTCAGCCCTTTGCCCTGGCAACTGTGCAACCGGTTTGGGTGTTTGTGTGTGTTTGTTCTGTTCACTGCGCTGTGCCCAGGTGACAGTTCAACAGGTTTGTGTGTGTGTGTGTGTTGTTCTCAGTCCTATGCCTGGCGACTGTGCAAAGGTTTGTGAGTGTCTGTGTGTGTGTGTGTTAGAGCTGTTCTTAACCCTGTCCCCTGGCAACTGTGCAACCTGTTTGTGTGAATGTTTCTATGTGTGTGTGTGTGTGTGTGTGTGTGCTTTTCTCATCCCTTTGCCCTGGCGACTGTGCAACCTCTTTGTGTGTGTATCTGTGTGTATGTGTCCTGTTCTAAGACCTGTGACCTGGTGACTGTGCAATAGGTTTGTGTGTATTTGTGTGTGTGTGTGTTTGCCATTTTCAGCCCCGTGCCCTGGCGACTATGAAACCAGTTTGTGTATGTGTATGTGTGTGTTTGTGCTATTCTCAGCCCTGTGCCCTGGTGAATATGCAAGCGGTTTGTGTCTGTATGTGTGTGTGTGTGTATGTGTGTGTGTGTGTGTGTGTGTGTGTGTGTGCCGTTCTCAGCCCTATGCCCTGGGGACTGTGCAAGCGGTTTGTGTCCATATGTTTGTGTGTGTGTGTGTGAGTGTGTGTGTGTCTGGCATTGCCAGCCCTGTGACTGGTGACTGTGCAACCGGTATGTGTGTGTGTGTGTGTGTGTGTGCTGTTCTCAGCACTGTGCCCTGGCGACTCGGATACTGGTTTGTGTTCATGTGTGTGTGTGTGTGTGTGTGTGTGTGTGTGTGTGTGTGTTGCTGTTCTCAGCCCTGTGCCCTGGCGATTGTGCAACCAGTATCTGTATGCCTGTGTGTGTGTGTGTGTGTGTGTGTGTGCTGTTCTCAACCCTTTGCCCTGGCGATTGTGCAACCAGTATCTGTATGCCTGTGTGTTTGTGTGTGTGTGTGCTGTTCTCAACCCTTTGCCCTGGCGATTGTTCAACCAGTTTGTGTATATGTGTGTGTAGGTGTGTGTGCCATCCTGAGCCTTATGCCCTGGAAACTGAGGAACCGTTGTGTGTGTGTGTGTCTGTGTGTGTGCTGATTTCAGCCATGTGCCCTTCCGACTGTGCAACTGGTTTGTGTGTGGGTGTGTGTGCACGCGACTCTCATCTCTGTGTCCTGGCGACTGTGTAACTGTTTTTGTGTGTGAGTGTGTGTAAGTGTGTGCTCTTTTCAGCCCTGTTTCCTAGAGACTGTGCAACCGGTTGGTGTGTGTGTGTGTGTGTGTGTGTGTGTGTGTGTGTGCTGTTCTCAGTCCTGTGCCCTGGCTACAAAGAATCTGGTTTGCGGTGTGTGTGTGTGTGTGTGTTTGAGCTGTTCTGAGCCCTGTGCCTTGGCTACTGTGCAACAGGTTTATGTGTATGTGTGTGTGTTTGTGTGTGTGTGTGCCTATCTCAGCCCAGTGCCCTGGCGACTGTGCAATGGTGTGTTCGTGTGTGTGTGTGTGTGTGTATTTGTGTGTGCCATTCACAGCCCTGTGCCCTGATGACTGGGCAAGAAGTTTGTTTGTGTATGTTTCTGTGTGTGTATGTGTGTGTGTGTGTGTGTGTGTATGTGCTGTTCTCAGCCCTGTGTCTTGGCAACTGTGAAACCGGTTTGTATGTGTGTGTGTGTTTGTGTGTATGTGTCTGTGTGTGCATCTGTCTGTGTGTGTATATGCTGTACTCAGCCCTGTGCCCTGGCGACTGAGAAACCGGTGTGTGTGTGTGTGTGTGTGTGTGTGTGTGTGTGTGTGCCAGTCTCAGCCCTGTGCCTTGGTGACTGTGCAAGTGGTTTGTGTGTGTATGTGTGTGAGTGTATATGTGTGTGTTCTATTTCCTGTTCTCAGCCCTGTGCCCTTGCGACTGTGCAACCGGTTTGTGTGTGTGTGTGTGTGAGTGTGTGCCATTTTCAGGCCTCTGCCCTGGTAACTGTGCAGCAGGTATGTGTTTTTGTGTGTGTGTTTAAGTGAATTCTCAGCCCTGTGCCCTGGAGACTATGCAACTGGTTTGTGTGTGTGTGTGTGTGTGTTTGTGTGCCATTCTCAGCCCTGTGCCCTGGCGACTGTGCAATTAGTTTGTGTGTGTGCATGTGTGTGTGTGTGCTGTTCTCAGGCTTGTTCTCTGGAGACTGTGAAACAGGTGTGTGTGTGTGTGTGTGTGTGTGTTTGTGTGTGTGTGTGTTCTGTTCTCAGTCCTGTAGCCGGGATCTTTGCAACTGGTTTGTGTGTGTATGTGTGTGTGTGTGTGTGTTTGTATTCTCAGACCTGTGCCCTGGTGACTATGAAACAGTTTTGTGTGTGTGTGTGTGTGTTTCATTGTCAGACCTGTGTCCTGGCAACTGTGCAACCCGTTTGTGTGTCCCTGTGTGTGTGTGTGTGCTGTTCTCAGTCCTGTGCCCTGGTGACTGTGCAACTAATTTGTGTGTGTGCGTGTGTGTGTCTGTGTTGTTCTGAGGCTTGTGCTCTGGCAACTTTGAAACCGGTTTATGTCTGTGTGTGTGTGTGTTCTCTTCTCAGCCATGAACCCTGGTGACCATGCAATCGGTTTGTGTGTGTGTGTGTGTGTGTGTGTGTGTTAGAGCTGTTCTTAGCCCTGTGCCTTGGCTAGTGTGCAACCGGTTTATGTGTTTGTGTATGTGTGTGTGTGAATCTCTGTGTGTGCTCTTCTCAATCCTGTGCCCTGGAAACAGTGCAACAGTTTTGTGCATGTGTGTGTGTGTGTGTGTGTGTGTGTGTATGTGCCATTCTGAGCCCTGTTTCCTGTCGACTGTGAAACCGGTTAGTGTTTATGTGTGTGTGTTTCATTCTCAGACCTGTGTCCTGGCAACTGTGCAACCCGTTTGTGTGTCCCTGTGTGTGTTTGTGTGCTGTTCTCAGTCCAGTGCCCTGGCGACTGTGCAACTAATTTGTGTGTGTGCGTGTGTGTGTCTGTGTTGTTCTCAGGCTTGTCCTCTGGCGACTGTGAAACCGGTTTATGTCTCTGTGTGTGTATGTGTTCTGTTCTCAGCCATGAACCCTGGTGATCGAGCAATCGGTGTTTGTGTGTGTGTAAGAGCTGTTCTGAGCCCTGTGACTTGGAGAGTGCACAACCAGTTTATGTATTTGTGTATGTGTGTGTGTGAATCTGTGTGTGTGCTGTTCTCAATCCTGTGCCCTGGAAACAGGGCAACAGTTGTGTGTGTGTGTGTATGTGTGTGCTGTTCTGAGCCCTGTTTCCTGTCGACTGTGAAACCGGTTTGTGTTTATGTGTGTGTGTGTGTGTGTGTGTGTGTCTGTCTGTGGTTCTCAGCCCTGTCCCTTGGAGACTGTGCAACCGGTTGGTGTGTATGTGAGTGTGTGTGTGTGTGTGCATGTGCTGTTTTAAGCCCTGTGCCCTGGCGACTGTGCACCGGTTTGTTTGTGTGTGTGTGTGTCTGTGTCTGTGTGCTGTTCTCAACACTGTGCTCTGGTGACTGTGAAACCGTTTTGTGTGTGTATGTGTGTGTGTGTGTGTGTGTGTGCCGTTTTCAGCCCTGTGCCCTGGCAACAACGCAACTAGTTTGTTCATGTGTGTGTGTGTGTGTGTGCGCCGTTCTCATCCCTGTGCCCTGGAGATTGTGCAAGCGGTTTTTTTGTGTATGTGTGTTGTGTGTGTGCTTTCTCAGCCCATTGGACTGGTGACACTGCAACTGGTTTATGAGTGTATGTGTGTATTTGTGTGCCATTCTCAGCCCTGGGCCCTGGCGACTGTGCAATGGTTTGTTCGTGTGTGTGTGTGTGTGTGTGTGTGTGGGTGTGTGTGTGTGCCATTCTCAGCCCTTTGCCATGGCAACTGTGCAAGCAGTATGTGTGTGTATGTTTGTGTTTGGGTATGTGCTGTTCTCAGCCCTGTGCCCTGGAGACTGTGAAACCGGTTTGTGTGTGTGCGTGTGTGTGTCTGTGTTGTTCTCAGGCTTGTCCTCTGGCGACTGTGAAACCGGTTTATGTCTCTGTGTGGGGGTGTTCAGTTCTCAATCATGAACCCTGGTGATCGTGTAATCGGTTTGTGTGTGTGTGTTAGAGCTGTTCTGAGCCCTGTGACTTGGAGAGTGCACAACCAGTTTATGTATTTGTGTATGTGTGTGTGTGAATCTGTGTGTGTGCTGTTCTCAATCCTGTGCCCTGGAAACAGTGCAACAGTTTTGTGTGTGTGTGTATGTGTGTGCTCTTCTGAGCCGTTTCCTGTCGACTGTGAAACCGGTTTGTGTTTATGTATGTGTGTGTGTCTGTGTGTGTCTGTGGTTCTCAGCCCTGTCCCTTGGCCACTGTGCAACCGGTTGGTGTGTATGTGTGTGTGTGTGTGTGTGCATGTGCTGTTTTAAGCCCAGTGCCCTGGCGACTGTGCACCGGTTTGTTTGTGTGTGGTGTGTGTGTGTGTGTGTGTGTGTGCTGTTCTCAACACTGTGCTCTAGTGACTGTGAAACCATTTTGTGTGTGTATGTGTGTGTGTGTGTGTGTGTGTGTGTGTGTGTGTGTGTGTGTGCTGTTCTCAGCCCGGTGCCCTGGTGACAGTGCAACCGGTTTGTGTGTGTGTTTGTGTGTGAGTGTGTGCCGTTCTTAGCCCTGTGCCTGGTGACTGTGCAACCGGTTTGTGTGTGTGTTTGTGTGTGTGCCGTTCTTAGCCCTGTGCCTGGTGACTGTGCAACCGGTGTGTGTGTATGTGTGTGCTGTTCTCAGCCCTGTGCTCTGGTAACGGTTCAACCGGTTTCTCTGTGTGTGAGTGTGTGCCATACTCAGCGCTGTGCCCTGGCCACTGTGCAACAGGTTTGTTTGGGTGTGTGTGTGAATTCTCAGCCCTGTGTCCTGGAGACTGAGCAGCCATTTTTTGTGTGTTTGTGTGCATATGTATATGTGTGTGTGTGTGCTATTCTCAGACCCGAGCCCTGGCAATTGTGCAATTGGTTTTGTGTGTGTGTGTGTGTGTGCTGTTCTCAGCCCTTTTCCCTGGCAACTGTTCAAGCAGTTTGTGTGTGTATGTTTGTGTTTGGGTATGTGCTGTTCTCAGCCCTGTGCCCTGGAGACTGTGAAACCGGTTTATGTGTGTGCGTGTGTGTGTGTGTGTGTGTGTGTGTGCCATACTCAGCCCTATGCCCTGACAACTGTGCAACTAATTTGTGTGTGTGCGTGTGTGTGTCTGTGTTGTTCTCATGCTTGTGCTCTGGCGACTGTAAAACCGGTTTGTGTCTGTGTGTGTGTTCAGTTCTCAGCCCTGTACCCTGGCGATTCTGCAACTTGTTTATGTGTGTGTGTGTGTGTGTGTGTGTGTGTGTGTGTGTGTGTGCTGTTCTCAGCCCTGTGCCTGGTGACTGTGTAACCGGTTTGTGTGTGTGTGTGTGTTTGAGCTGTTCTTTGCCCTGTGCCTTGGCTACTGTGCAACAGGTTTATGTGTATGTGTGTGTGTGTGTTTGTGTGTGTGTGTGCCATTCTCAGACCTGTGCCCTGGCAACTTTGCAACCGTTTAGTGTGTATGTGTGTGTGTGTGTGTGTGCTGTTCTCTGCCCCGTGCTCTGGTGACTGGGAAATTGGTTTGTGTGTGTGTGTGTTCTGTTCTCAGCCCTGTGCCTTAGCGACTGTGCAACCTGTTTGTGTGTGTGTGTGTTTCTGTGTCTGCTGTTCACGGTCCTGTGCCCTGGCGAATGTGCAACAGATTTAGGTGTATGTGTGTTAGTGTGTGTGTGTGTGTGCCGTTCTCAGCAATGTGTACTGATGACTGCACAACCAGTTTGTGTTTGTGTGTGTGTATGTGTGCTGTTCTCAGCCCTGTGCTCTGGCGACTGTGAAACCGGATCGTGTGTCTTTATTTGTGTGTGTGTGTGTGTGTGTGTGTGCGCCGTTCTCAGCCCTGTGCCCTAGCGACTGTGCAAGCGGTTTTTCTGTGTATGTGTGTGTGTGTGTGTGTGCTGTTCTCAGCCCTGTGCCCTGGCGACTGTGCATCAGGTCTGTGTGTGTGTGTGTAAGTTTGAATTCTCAGCCCTGTGCCCTGGTGACTGTGCAATGGTTTGTTTGTGTGACTCTGTGTGTCAGTGTTTGTGTGTGCCATTCACAGCCCTGAGCCCTGACGACTGTGCAAGCAGTTTGTGTGTGTATGTGTGTATGTATGTATTCTTCTCAGCCCTGTGCCCTGGCGACTGTGAAACTGCTGTGTGTGTGTGTGTGTGTGTGTGTAAGTGTGTGCTCTTTTCAGGCCTGTTTCCTAGAGACTGTGCAACCGGTTGGTGTGTGTGTGTGAGTGTGTGTGTGTGTGTGTGTGTGTGTGTGCTGTTCTCAGCCCTGTGCCCTGGCTACAAAGAATCTGGTTTGTGGTGTGTGTGTGTGTTTGTGTTTGAGCTGTTCTGAGCCCTGTGCCATGGCTACTGTGCAACAGGTTTATGTGTATGTGTGTGTGTGTTTCTGTGTGTGTGCCTATCTCAGCCCTGTGCCCTGGCGACTGTGCAATGGTTTGTTCGTGTGTGTGTGTGTGTGTATATGTGTGTGCCATTCACCGCCCTGTGTCCTGACGACTGTGCAAGCAGTTTGTTTGTGTATGTTTCTGTGTGTGTATGTGTGTGTGTGTGTGTGTGTGTGTATGTGCTGTTCTCAGCCCTGTGCCTTGGCAACTGTGAAACCGGTTTGTGTGTGTGTGTGTGTGTGTGTGCATCTGTCTGTGTGTGTATATGCTGTTCTCAGCCCTGTGCCCTGGCGACTGAGAAACAGGTGTGTGTGTGTGTGTGTGTGTGCGCTGTTCTCAACCCTTTGCCCTGGCGATTGTTCAACCAGTTTGTGTATATGTATGTGTAGATGTGTGTGCCATCCTGAGCCTTGTGCCCTGGCAACTGGGGAACCGGTGTGTGTGCCTCTGTGTGTGTACTGATTTAAGCCATGTGCCCTTCCGACTGTGCAACTGGTTTGTGTGTTTGTGTGTGTGTGCACGCGATTCTCATCTCTGTGTCCTGTCGACTGTGTAACCGTTTGTGTGTGTGAGTGTGTGTAAGTGTGTGCTCTTTTCAGCCCTGTTTCCTAGAGACTGTGTAACCGGTTGGTGTGTGTGTGTGTGTGTGTGTGTGTGTGTGTGTGTGTGTGCTGTTCTCAGTCCTGTGCACTGTCTACAAATAATCTGGTTTGTGGTGTGTGTGTGTGTGTATGTTTGAGCTGTTCTTTGCCCTGTGCCTTAGCTACTGTGCAACAGGTTTATGTGTATGTGTGTGTGTGTTTGTGTGTGTGTGTGCCTATCTCAGCCCAGTGCCCTGGCGACTGTGCAATGGTTTGTTCGTGTGTGTGTGTGTGTATTTGTGTGTGCCATTCACAGCCCTGTGCCCTGACGACTGTGCTAGCCGTTTGTTTGTGTATGTTTCTGTGTGTGTATGCGTGTGTGTCAGTGTGTGTATGTGCTGTTCTCAGCCCTGTGCCCGGGCAACTGTGATACCGGTTTGTGTGTGTGTGTGTGTTTGTGTGTGCCATTCACAGCCTTGTGCCCTGGGGACTGTGCAAGCAGTTTGTGTGTGTGTGAATCTGTGTGTGTGCTGTTCTCAATCCTGTGCCCTGGAAACAGTGCAACAGTTTTGTGTGTGTGTGTATGTGTGTGCTCTTCTGAGCCGTTTCCTGTCGACTGTGAAACCGGTTTGTGTTTATGTATGTGTGTGTGTCTGTGTGTGTCTGTGGTTCTCAGCCCTGTCCCTTGGCCACTGTGCAACCGGTTGGTGTGTATGTGTGTGTGTGTGTGTGTGCATGTGCTGTTTTAAGCCCAGTGCCCTGGCGACTGTGCACCGGTTTGTTTGTGTGTGGTGTGTGTGTGTGTGTGTGTGTGCTGTTCTCAACACTGTGCTCTAGTGACTGTGAAACCATTTTGTGTGTGTATGTGTGTGTGTGTGTGTGTGTGTGTGTGTGTGTGTGTGTGCTGTTCTCAGCCCGGTGCCCTGGTGACAGTGCAACCGGTTTGTGTGTGTGTTTGTGTGTGAGTGTGTGCCGTTCTTAGCCCTGTGCCTGGTGACTGTGCAACCGGTGTGTGTGTATGTGTGTGCTGTTCTCAGCCCTGTGCTCTGGTAACGGTTCAACCGGTTTCTCTGTGTGTGAGTGTGTGCCATACTCAGCGCTGTGCCCTGGCCACTGTGCAACAGGTTTGTTTGGGTGTGTGTGTGAATTCTCAGCCCTGTGTCCTGGAGACTGAGCAGCCATTTTTTGTGTGTTTGTGTGCATATGTATATGTGTGTGTGTGTGCTATTCTCAGACCCGAGCCCTGGCAATTGTGCAATTGGTTTTGTGTGTGTGTGTGTGTGTGTGTGTGTGCTGTTCTCAGCCCTTTTCCCTGGCAACTGTTCAAGCAGTTTGTGTGTGTATGTTTGTGTTTGGGTATGTGCTGTTCTCAGCCCTGTGCCCTGGAGACTGTGAAACCGGTTTATGTGTGTGCGTGTGTGTGTGTGTGTGTGTGTGTGCCATACTCAGCCCTATGCCCTGACAACTGTGCAACTAATTTGTGTGTGTGCGTGTGTGTGTCTGTGTTGTTCTCATGCTTGTGCTCTGGCGACTGTAAAACCGGTTTGTGTCTGTGTGTGTGTTCAGTTCTCAGCCCTGTACCCTGGCGATTCTGCAACTTGTTTATGTGTGTGTGTGTGTGTGTGTGTGTGTGTGTGTGTGTGTGTGTGTGTGTGCTGTTCTCAGCCCTGTGCCTGGTGACTGTGTAACCGGTTTGTGTGTGTGTGTGTGTTTGAGCTGTTCTTTGCCCTGTGCCTTGGCTACTGTGCAACAGGTTTATGTGTATGTGTGTGTGTGTGTTTGTGTGTGTGTGTGCCATTCTCAGACCTGTGCCCTGGCAACTTTGCAACCGTTTAGTGTGTATGTGTGTGTGTGTGTGTGTGTGCTGTTCTCTGCCCCGTGCTCTGGTGACTGGGAAATTGGTTTGTGTGTGTGTGTGTTCTGTTCTCAGCCCTGTGCCCTAGCGACTGTGCAACCTGTTTGTGTGTGTGTGTGTTTCTGTGTCTGCTGTTCACGGTCCTGTGCCCTGGCGAATGTGCAACAGATTTAGGTGTATGTGTGTTAGTGTGTGTGTGTGTGTGCCGTTCTCAGCAATGTGTACTGATGACTGCACAACCAGTTTGTGTTTGTGTGTGTGTATGTGTGCTGTTCTCAGCCCTGTGCTCTGGCGACTGTGAAACCGGATCGTGTGTCTTTATTTGTGTGTGTGTGTGTGTGTGTGTGTGCGCCGTTCTCAGCCCTGTGCCCTAGCGACTGTGCAAGCGGTTTTTCTGTGTATGTGTGTGTGTGTGTGTGTGCTGTTCTCAGCCCTGTGCCCTGGCGACTGTGCATCAGGTCTGTGTGTGTGTGTGTAAGTTTGAATTCTCAGCCCTGTGCCCTGGTGACTGTGCAATGGTTTGTTTGTGTGACTCTGTGTGTCAGTGTTTGTGTGTGCCATTCACAGCCCTGAGCCCTGACGACTGTGCAAGCAGTTTGTGTGTGTATGTGTGTATGTATGTGTTCTTCTCAGCCCTGTGCCCTGGCGACTGTGAAACTGCTGTGTGTGTGTGTGTGTGTGTGTAAGTGTGTGCTCTTTTCAGGCCTGTTTCCTAGAGACTGTGCAACCGGTTGGTGTGTGTGTGTGAGTGTGTGTGTGTGTGTGTGTGTGTGTGCTGTTCTCAGCCCTGTGCCCTGGCTACAAAGAATCTGGTTTGTGGTGTGTGTGTGTGTTTGTGTTTGAGCTGATCTGAGCCCTGTGCCATGGCTACTGTGCAACAGGTTTATGTGTATGTGTGTGTGTTTTTCTGTGTGTGTGCCTATCTCAGCCCTGTGCCCTGGCGACTGTGCAATGGTTTGTTCGTGTGTGTGTGTGTGTGTATATGTGTGTGCCATTCACCGCCCTGTGCCCTGACGACTGTGCAAGCAGTTTGTTTGTGTATGTTTCTGTGTGTGTATGTGTGTGTGTGTGTGTGTGTGTATGTGCTGTTCTCAGCCCTGTGCCTTGGCGACTGAGAAACCGGTGTGTGTGTGTGTGTGTGTGTGTGTGTGTGTGTGTGTGTGCCAGTCTCAGCCCTGTGCCTTGGTGACTGTGCAAGTGGTTTGTGTGTTTATGTGTGTGAGTGTATATGTGTGTGTTCTATTTCCTGTTCTCAGCCCTGTGCCCTTGCGACTGTGCAACCGGTTTGTGTGTGTGTGTGTGTGAGTGTGTGCCATTTTCAGGCCTCTGCCCTGGTAACTGTGCAGCAGGTATGTGTTTTTGTGTGTGTGTTTAAGTGAATTCTCAGCCCTGTGCCCTGGAGACTATGCAACTGGTTTGTGTGTGTGTGTGTTTGTGTGCCATTCTCAGCCCTGTGCCCTGGCGACTGTGCAATTAGTTTGTGTATGTGCATGTGTGTGTGTGTGCTGTTCTCAGGCTTGTTCTCTGGAGACTGTGAAACAGGTGTGTGTGTGTGTGTGTGTGTGTGTGTGTGTTCTGTTCTCAGTCCTGTAGCCGGGATCTTTGCAACTGGTTTGTGTGTGTATGTGTGTGTGTGTGTGTGTTTGTATTCTCAGACCTGTGCCCTGGTGACTATGAAACAGTTTTGTGTGTGTGTGTGTGTTTCATTGTCAGACCTGTGTCCTGGAAACTGTGCAACCCGTTTGTGTGTCCCTGTGTGTGTGTGTGTGCTGTTCTCAGTCCTGTGCCCTGGTGACTGTGCAACTAATTTGTGTGTGTGCGTGTGTGTGTCTGTGTTGTTCTGAGGCTTGTGCTCTGGCAACTTTGAAACCGGTTTATGTCTGTGTGTGTGTGTGTTCTCTTCTCAGCCATGAACCCTGGTGACCATGCAATCGGTTTGTGTGTGTGTGTGTGTGTGTGTGTGTGTGTTAGAGCTGTTCTTAGCCCTGTGCCTTGGCTAGTGTGCAACCGGTTTAAGTGTTTGTGTATGTGTGTGTGTGAATCTCTGTGTGTGCTCTTCTCAATCCTGTGCCCTGGAAACAGTGCAACAGTTTTGTGCATGTGTGTGTGTGTGTGTGTGTGTGTATGTGCCATTCTGAGCCCTGTTTCCTGTCGACTGTGAAACCGGTTAGTGTTTATGTGTGTGTGTTTCATTCTCAGACCTGTGTCCTGGCAACTGTGCAACCCGTTTGTGTGTCCCTGTGTGTGTTTGTGTGCTGTTCTCAGTCCAGTGCCCTGGCGACTGTGCAACTAATTTGTGTGTGTGCGTGTGTGTGTCTGTGTTGTTCTCAGGCTTGTCCTCTGGCGACTGTGAAACCGGTTTATGTCTCTGTGTGTGTGTGTGTTCTGTTCTCAGCCATGAACCCTGGTGATCGAGCAATCGGTGTTTGTGTGTGTGTAAGAGCTGTTCTGAGCCCTGTGACTTGGAGATTGCACAACCAGTTTATCTATTTGTGTATGTGTGTGTGTGAATCTGTGTGTGTGCTGTTCTCAATCCTGTGCCCTGGAAACAGGGCAACAGTTGTGTGTGTGTGTGTATGTGTGTGCTGTTCTGAGCCCTGTTTCCTGTCGACTGTGAAACCGGTTTGTGTTTATGTGTGTGTGTGTGTGTGTGTGTGTGTGTGTCTGTGGTTCTCAGCCCTGTCCCTTGGAGACTGTGCAACCGGTTGGTGTGTATGTGAGTGTGTGTGTGTGTGTGCATGTGCTGTTTTAAGCCCTGTGCCCTGGCGACTGTGCACCGGTTTGTTTGTGTGTGTGTGTGTCTGTGTCTGTGTGCTGTTCTCAACACTGTGCTCTGGTGACTGTGAAACCGTTTTGTGTGTGTATGTGTGTGTGTGTGTGTGTGTGTGTGCCGTTTTCAGCCCTGTGCCCTGGCAACAACGCAACTAGTTTGTTCATGTGTGTGTGTGTGTGTGTGCGCCGTTCTCATCCCTGTGCCCTGGAGATTGTGCAAGCGGTTTTTTTGTGTATGTGTGTGTGTGTGTGTGCTTTCTCAGCCCATTGGACTGGTGACACTGCAACTGGTTTATGAGTGTATGTGTGTATTTGTGTGCCATTCTCAGCCCTGGGCCCTGGCGACTGTGCAATGGTTTGTTCGTGTGTGTTTGTGTGTGTGTGTGGGTGTGTGTGTGTGCCATTCTCAGCCCTTTGCCATGGCAACTGTGCAAGCAGTATGTGTGTGTATGTTTGTGTTTGGGTATGTGCTGTTCTCAGCCCTGTGCCCTGGAGACTGTGAAACCGGTTTGTGTGTGTGCGTGTGTGTGTCTGTGTTGTTCTCAGGCTTGTCCTCTGGCGACTGTGAAACCGGTTTATGTCTCTGTGTGGGGGTGTTCAGTTCTCAATCATGAACCCTGGTGATCGTGTAATCGGTTTGTGTGTGTGTGTTAGAGCTGTTCTGAGCCCTGTGACTTGGAGAGTGCACAACCAGTTTATGTATTTGTGTATGTGTGTGTGTGAATCTGTGTGTGTGCTGTTCTCAATCCTGTGCCCTGGAAACAGTGCAACAGTTTTGTGTGTGTGTGTATGTGTGTGCTCTTCTGAGCCGTTTCCTGTCGACTGTGAAACCGGTTTGTGTTTATGTATGTGTGTGTGTCTGTGTGTGTCTGTGGTTCTCAGCCCTGTCCCTTGGCCACTGTGCAACCGGTTGGTGTGTATGTGTGTGTGTGTGTGTGTGCATGTGCTGTTTTAAGCCCAGTGCCCTGGCGACTGTGCACCGGTTTGTTTGTGTGTGGTGTGTGTGTGTGTGTGTGTGTGTGCTGTTCTCAACACTGTGCTCTAGTGACTGTGAAACCATTTTGTGTGTGTATGTGTGTGTGTGTGTGTGTGTGTGTGTGTGTGTGTGTGTGTGCTGTTCTCAGCCCGGTGCCCTGGTGACAGTGCAACCGGTTTGTGTGTGTGTTTGTGTGTGAGTGTGTGCCGTTCTTAGCCCTGTGCCTGGTGACTGTGCAACCGGTTTGTGTGTGTGTTTGTGTGTGAGTGTGTGCCGTTCTTAGCCCTGTGCCTGGTGACTGTGCAACCGGTGTGTGTGTATGTGTGTGCTGTTCTCAGCCCTGTGCTCTGGTAACGGTTCAACCGGTTTCTCTGTGTGTGAGTGTGTGCCATACTCAGCGCTGTGCCCTGGCCACTGTGCAACAGGTTTGTTTGGGTGTGTGTGTGAATTCTCAGCCCTGTGTCCTGGAGACTGAGCAGCCATTTTTTGTGTGTTTGTGTGCATATGTATATGTGTGTGTGTGTGCTATTCTCAGACCCGAGCCCTGGCAATTGTGCAATTGGTTTTGTGTGTGTGTGTGTGTGTGTGTGTGCTGTTCTCAGCCCTTTTCCCTGGCAACTGTTCAAGCAGTTTGTGTGTGTATGTTTGTGTTTGGGTATGTGCTGTTCTCAGCCCTGTGCCCTGGAGACTGTGAAACCGGTTTATGTGTGTGCGTGTGTGTGTGTGTGTGTGTGTGTGCCATACTCAGCCCTATGCCCTGACAACTGTGCAACTAATTTGTGTGTGTGCGTGTGTGTGTCTGTGTTGTTCTCATGCTTGTGCTCTGGCGACTGTAAAACCGGTTTGTGTCTGTGTGTGTGTTCAGTTCTCAGCCCTGTACCCTGGCGATTCTGCAACTTGTTTATGTGTGTGTGTGTGTGTGTGTGTGTGTGTGTGTGTGTGTGTGTGCTGTTCTCAGCCCTGTGCCTGGTGACTGTGTAACCGGTTTGTGTGTGTGTGTGTGTTTGAGCTGTTCTTTGCCCTGTGCCTTGGCTACTGTGCAACAGGTTTATGTGTATGTGTGTGTGTGTGTTTGTGTGTGTGTGTGCCATTCTCAGACCTGTGCCCTGGCAACTTTGCAACCGTTTAGTGTGTATGTGTGTGTGTGTGTGTGTGTGCTGTTCTCTGCCCCGTGCTCTGGTGACTGGGAAATTGGTTTGTGTGTGTGTGTGTTCTGTTCTCAGCCCTGTGCCCTAGCAACTGTGCAACCTGTTTGTGTGTGTGTGTGTTTCTGTGTCTGCTGTTCACGGTCCTGTGCCCTGGCGAATGTGCAACAGATTTAGGTGTATGTGTGTTAGTGTGTGTGTGTGTGTGCCGTTCTCAGCAATGTGTACTGATGACTGCACAACCAGTTTGTGTTTGTGTGTGTGTATGTGTGCTGTTCTCAGCCCTGTGCTCTGGCGACTGTGAAACCGGATCGTGTGTCTTTATTTGTGTGTGTGTGTGTGTGTGTGTGTGCGCCGTTCTCAGCCCTGTGCCCTAGCGACTGTGCAAGCGGTTTTTCTGTGTATGTGTGTGTGTGTGTGTGTGCTGTTCTCAGCCCTGTGCCCTGGCGACTGTGCATCAGGTCTGTGTGTGTGTGTGTAAGTTTGAATTCTCAGCCCTGTGCCCTGGTGACTGTGCAATGGTTTGTTTGTGTGACTCTGTGTGTCAGTGTTTGTGTGTGCCATTCACAGCCCTGAGCCCTGACGACTGTGCAAGCAGTTTGTGTGTGTATGTGTGTATGTATGTATTCTTCTCAGCCCTGTGCCCTGGCGACTGTGAAACTGCTGTGTGTGTGTGTGTGTGTGTGTGTAAGTGTGTGCTCTTTTCAGGCCTGTTTCCTAGAGACTGTGCAACCGGTTGGTGTGTGTGTGTGAGTGTGTGTGTGTGTGTGTGTGTGTGTGTGTGTGTGTGTGTGCTGTTCTCAGCCCTGTGCCCTGGCTACAAAAAATCTGGTTTGTGGTGTGTGTGTGTGTTTGTGTTTGAGCTGTTCTGAGCCCTGTGCCATGGCTACTGTGCAACAGGTTTATGTGTATGTGTGTGTGTTTTTCTGTGTGTGTGCCTATCTCAGCCTGTGCCCTGGCGACTGTGCAATGGTTTGTTCGTGTGTGTGTGTGTGTGTATATGTGTGTGCCATTCACCGCCCTGTGCCCTGACGACTGTGCAAGCAGTTTGTTTGTGTATGTTTCTGTGTGTGTATGTGTGTGTGTGTGTGTGTGTGTATGTGCTGTTCTCAGCCCTGTGCCTTGGCAACTGTGAAACCGGTTTGTGTGTGTGTGTGTGTGTGTGTGTGTGTGTGTGCATCTGTCTGTGTGTGTATATGCTGTTCTCAGCCCTGTGCCCTGGCGACTGAGAAACAGGTGTGTGTGTGTGTGTGTGTGTGTGTGCGCTGTTCTCAACCCTTTGCCCTGGCGATTGTTCAACCAGTTTGTGTATATGTATGTGTAGATGTGTGTGCCATCCTGAGCCTTGTGCCCTGGCAACTGGGGAACCGGTGTGTGTGCCTCTGTGTGTGTACTGATTTAAGCCATGTGCCCTTCCGACTGTGCAACTGGTTTGTGTGTTTGTGTGTGTGTGCACGCGATTCTCATCTCTGTGTCCTGTCGACTGTGTAACCGTTTGTGTGTGTGAGTGTGTGTAAGTGTGTGCTCTTTTCAGCCCTGTTTCCTAGAGACTGTGTAACCGGTTGGTATGTGTGTGTGTGTGTGTGTGTGTGTGTGTGTGTGTGTGCTGTTCTCAGTCCTGTGCACTGTCTACAAATAATCTGGTTTGTGGTGTGTGTGTGTGTGTATGTTTGAGCTGTTCTTTGCCCTGTGCCTTAGCTACTGTGCAACAGGTTTATGTGTATGTGTGTGTGTGTTTGTGTGTGTGTGTGCCTATCTCAGCCCTGTGCCTTGGCGACTGTGCAATGGTTTGTTCGTTTGTGTGTGTGTGTGTATTTGTGTGTGCCATTCACAGCCCTGTGCCCTGACGACTGTGCTAGCCGTTTGTTTGTGTATGTTTCTGTGTGTGTATGCGTGTGTGTCAGTGTGTGTATGTGCTGTTCTCAGCCCTGTGCCCGGGCAACTGTGATACCGGTTTGTGTGTGTGTGTGTGTTTGTGTGTGCCATTCACAGCCTTGTGCCCTGGGGACTGTGCAAGCAGTTTGTGTGTGTGTGAATCTGTGTGTGTGCTGTTCTCAATCCTGTGCCCTGGAAACAGTGCAACAGTTTTGTGTGTGTGTGTATGTGTGTGCTCTTCTGAGCCGTTTCCTGTCGACTGTGAAACCGGTTTGTGTTTATGTATGTGTGTGTGTCTGTGTGTGTCTGTGGTTCTCAGCCCTGTCCCTTGGCCACTGTGCAACCGGTTGGTGTGTATGTGTGTGTGTGTGTGTGTGCATGTGCTGTTTTAAGCCCAGTGCCCTGGCGACTGTGCACCGGTTTGTTTGTGTGTGGTGTGTGTGTGTGTGTGTGTGTGCTGTTCTCAACACTGTGCTCTAGTGACTGTGAAACCATTTTGTGTGTGTATGTGTGTGTGTGTGTGTGTGTGTGTGTGTGTGTGTGTGTGCTGTTCTCAGCCCGGTGCCCTGGTGACAGTGCAACCGGTTTGTGTGTGTGTTTGTGTGTGAGTGTGTGCCGTTCTTAGCCCTGTGCCTGGTGACTGTGCAACCGGTTTGTGTGTATGTTTGTGTGTGAGTGTGTGCCGTTCTTAGCCCTGTGCCTGGTGACTGTGCAACCGGTGTGTGTGTATGTGTGTGCTGTTCTCAGCCCTGTGCTCTGGTAACGGTTCAACCGGTTTCTCTGTGTGTGAGTGTGTGCCATACTCAGCGCTGTGCCCTGGCCACTGTGCAACAGGTTTGTTTGGGTGTGTGTGTGAATTCTCAGCCCTGTGTCCTGGAGACTGAGCAGCCATTTTTTGTGTGTTTGTGTGCATATGTATATGTGTGTGTGTGTGCTATTCTCAGACCCGAGCCCTGGCAATTGTGCAATTGGTTTTGTGTGTGTGTGTGTGTGTGTGTGTGTGCTGTTCTCAGCCCTTTTCCCTGGCAACTGTTCAAGCAGTTTGTGTGTGTATGTTTGTGTTTGGGTATGTGCTGTTCTCAGCCCTGTGCCCTGGAGACTGTGAAACCGGTTTATGTGTGTGCGTGTGTGTGTGTGTGTGTGTGTGTGTGCCATACTCAGCCCTATGCCCTGACAACTGTGCAACTAATTTGTGTGTGTGCGTGTGTGTGTCTGTGTTGTTCTCATGCTTGTGCTCTGGCGACTGTAAAACCGGTTTGTGTCTGTGTGTGTGTTCAGTTCTCAGCCCTGTACCCTGGCGATTCTGCAACTTGTTTATGTGTGTGTGTGTGTGTGTGTGTGTGTGTGTGCTGTTCTCAGCCCTGTGCCTGGTGACTGTGTAACCGGTTTGTGTGTGTGTGTGTGTTTGAGCTGTTCTTTGCCCTGTGCCTTGGCTACTGTGCAACAGGTTTATGTGTATGTGTGTGTGTGTGTTTGTGTGTGTGTGTGCCATTCTCAGACCTGTGCCCTGGCAACTTTGCAACCGTTTAGTGTGTATGTGCGTGTGTGTGTGTGTGCTGTTCTCTGCCCCGTGCTCTGGTGACTGGGAAATTGGTTTGTGTGTGTGTGTGTTCTGTTCTCAGCCCTGTGCCCTAGCGACTGTGCAACCTGTTTGTGTGTGTGTGTGTTTCTGTGTCTGCTGTTCACGGTCCTGTGCCCTGGCGAATGTGCAACAGATTTAGGTGTATGTGTGTTAGTGTGTGTGTGTGTGTGCCGTTCTCAGCAATGTGTACTGATGACTGCACAACCAGTTTGTGTTTGTGTGTGTGTATGTGTGCTGTTCTCAGCCCTGTGCTCTGGCGACTGTGAAACCGGATCGTGTGTCTTTATTTGTGTGTGTGTGTGTGTGCGCCGTTCTCAGCCCTGTGCCCTAGCGACTGTGCAAGCGGTTTTTCTGTGTATGTGTGTGTGTGTGTGTGCTGTTCTCAGCCCTGTGCCCTGGCGACTGTGCATCAGGTCTGTGTGTGTGTGTGTAAGTTTGAATTCTCAGCCCTGTGCCCTGGTGACTGTGCAATGGTTTGTTTGTGTGACTCTGTGTGTCAGTGTTTGTGTGTGCCATTCACAGCCCTGAGCCCTGACGACTGTGCAAGCAGTTTGTGTGTGTATGTGTGTATGTATGTGTTCTTCTCAGCCCTGTGCCCTGGCGACTGTGAAACTGCTGTGTGTGTGTGTGTGTGTGTGTGTAAGTGTGTGCTCTTTTCAGGCCTGTTTCCTAGAGACTGTGCAACCGGTTGGTGTGTGTGTGTGAGTGTGTGTGTGTGTGTGTGTGTGTGTGTGTGTGTGTGCTGTTCTCAGCCCTGTGCCCTGGCTACAAAGAATCTGGTTTGTGGTGTGTGTGTGTGTTTGTGTTTGAGCTGTTCTGAGCCCTGTGCCATGGCTACTGTGCAACAGGTTTATGTGTATGTGTGTGTGTTTTTCTGTGTGTGTGCCTATCTCAGCCCTGTGCCCTGGCGACTGTGCAATGGTTTGTTCGTGTGTGTGTGTGTGTGTATATGTGTGTGCCATTCACCGCCCTGTGCCCTGACGACTGTGCAAGCAGTTTGTTTGTGTATGTTTCTGTGTGTGTATGTGTATGTGTGTGTGTGTGTGTGTGTGTATGTGCTGTTCTCAGCCCTGTGCCTTGGCAACTGTGAAACCGGTTTGTGTGTGTGTGTGTGTGTGTGTGTGCATCTGTCTGTGTGTGTATATGCTGTTCTCAGCCCTGTGCCCTGGCGACTGAGAAACAGGTGTGTGTGTGTGTGTGTGTGTGCGCTGTTCTCAACCCTTTGCCCTGGCGATTGTTCAACCAGTTTGTGTATATGTATGTGTAGATGTGTGTGCCATCCTGAGCCTTGTGCCCTGGCAACTGGGGAACCGGTGTGTGTGCCTCTGTGTGTGTACTGATTTAAGCCATGTGCCCTTCCGACTGTGCAACTGGTTTGTGTGTTTGTGTGTGTGTGCACGCGATTCTCATCTCTGTGTCCTGTCGACTGTGTAACCGTTTGTGTGTGTGAGTGTGTGTAAGTGTGTGCTCTTTTCAGCCCTGTTTCCTAGAGACTGTGTAACCGGTTGGTATGTGTGTGTGTGTGTGTGTGTGTGTGTGTGTGTGTGTGCTGTTCTCAGTCCTGTGCACTGTCTACAAATAATCTGGTTTGTGGTGTGTGTGTGTGTGTGTATGTTTGAGCTGTTCTTTGCCCTGTGCCTTAGCTACTGTGCAACAGGTTTATGTGTATGTGTGTGTGTGTTTGTGTGTGTGTGTGCCTATCTCAGCCCTGTGCCTTGGCGACTGTGCAAAGGTTTGTTCGTGTGTGTGTGTGTGTATTTGTGTGTGCCATTCACAGCCCTGTGCCCTGACGACTGTGCTAGCCGTTTGTTTGTGTATGTTTCTGTGTGTGTATGCGTGTGTGTCAGTGTGTGTATGTGCTGTTCTCAGCCCTGTGCCCGGGCAACTGTGATACCGGTTTGTGTGTGTGTGTGTGTTTGTGTGTGCCATTCACAGCCTTGTGCCCTGGGGACTGTGCAAGCAGTTTGTGTGTATGTGTCTGTGTGTGTATTTGTCTGTGTGTGCATCTGTCTGTTTGTGTATATGCTGTTCTCAGCCCTGTGCCCTGGCGACTGAGAAACCGGTTTGTGTGTGTGTGTGTGTGTGTGTGTGTGTGTGTGTGTGTGTGTGTGCCAGTCTCAGCCCTGTGCCTTGGTGACTGTGCAAGTGGTTTGTGTGTATATGTGTGTGAGTGTATATGTGTGTGTGTGGTTTGTCCTGTTTTCAGCCCTGTGCCGTAGTGACTGTGTAACTGGTGTGTGTGTGTGTGTGTGTGTGTGTGTGTGTGCTCTTCTCATCCCTGTGCCCTGTTGACTAGCAACCGGTTTGTCTGTGTATGTGAGTGGGTGCCGTTCTCAGCCCTGTGCCCTGGCAACTGTGCAAGAGGTTTGTTTTTGTCGAGTGTAAGTTTGAATTCTCAGCCCTGTGCCCTGGAGACTGTTCAACCGGTATGTGTGTGTGTGTGTGTGTGTGTGTTAGAGCTGTTCTTAGCCCTGTGCCTTGGCTAGAGCGCAACCGGTTTATGTGTTTGTGTATGTGTGTGTGTGAATCTCTGTGTGTGCTGTTCTGAATCCTGTGCCCTGGAAACAGTGCAACAGTTTTGTGCGTGTGTGTGTGTGTGTATGTGTGCCATTCTGAACCCTGTTTCCTGTCGACTGTGAAACCGGTTAGTGTTTATGTGTGTGTATGTGTGTGTGTGTGTCTCATTCTCAGACCTGTGTCCTGGCAACTGTGCAACCCGTTTGTGTGTCCCTGTGTGTGTTTGTGTGCTGTTCTCAGTCCTGTGCCCTGGCGACTGTGCAACTAATTTGTGTGTGTGCGTGTGTGTGTCTGTGTTGTTCTCAGGCTTGTCCTCTGGCGCCTGTGAAACCGGTTTATGTCTCTGTGTGTGTATGTGTTCTGTTCTCAGCCATGAACCCTGGTGACAGTGCAATCGGTTTGTGTGTGTGTGTTAGAGCTGATCTGAGCCCTGTGACTTGGAGAGTGCACAACCAGTTTATGTATTTGTGTATGTGTGTGTGTGAATCTGTGTGTGTGCTGTTCTCAATCCTGTGCCCTGGAAACAGTGCCACAGTTTTGTGTGTGTGTGTGTGTATGTGTGTGCTGTTCTGAGCCCTGTTTCCTGTCGACTGTGAAACCGGTTTGTGTTTATGTGTGTGTGTGTGTGTGTGTGCCGTTTTTAGCCCTGTGCCCTGGCAACAATGCAACTAGTTTGTTCATGTGTGTGTGTATGTGTGTGTGTGTGTGCGCGCCGTTCTCATTCCTGTGCCCTGGAGACTGTGCAAGCCGTTTTTTTGTGTAGGTGTGTGTTTGTGTGTGTGTGTGCTGTTCTCAGCCCTTCGGCCTGGCGACACTGCAATCGGTTTATGAGTGTACGTGTCTGTTTGTGTGCCATTCTCAGCCCTGGGCCCTGGCGACTGTGCAATGGTTTGTTCGTGTGTGTGTGTGTGTGTGTGTATTTGTGTGTGCCATTCCCAGTTCTGTGCCCTGACGACTGTGCAAGCAGTTTGTTTGTGTATGTTTCTGTGTGTGTATGTGTGTGTGTGTGTTTGTGTGTGCTGTTCTCAGCCCTGTGCCCTGGCAACTGTGAAACCGATTGGTATGTGTGTGTGTGTTTGTGTGTGCCATTCACAGCCCTGTGCCCTGGCGACTGTGAAAGCACTTTGTGTGTGCATGTGTCTGTGTGTATGTGTCTGTGTGTGCATCTGTCTGTGTGTGTATATGCTGTTCTCAGCCCTGTGCCCTGGCGACTGAGAAACCGGTTTGTGTGTGTGTGTGTGTGTGAATGTATATGTGTGTGTGCTTTGTCCTGCTTTCAGCCCTGTGCCTTAGTGACTGTGTAATTGCTGTGTGTGTGTGTGTGTGTGTGTGTGTGCCAGTCTCAGCCCTGTGCCTTGGTGACTGTGCAAGTGGTTTGTGTGTGTATGTGTGTGAGTGTATATGTGTGTGTGCTTTGTCCTGCTTTCAGCCCTGTGCCTTAGTGACTGTGTAATTGCTGTGTGTGTGTGTGTGTGTGTGTGTGTGTGTGTGCCAGTCTCACCCCTGTGCCTTGGTGACTGTGCAAGTGGTTTGTGTGTGTATGTGTGTGAGTGTATATGTGTGTGTGTGGTTTGTCCTGTTTTCAGCCCTGTGCCTTAGTGACTGTGTAACTCGTGTGTGTGTGTGTGTGTGTGTGTGCTCTTCTCAGCCCTGTGCTCTGTTGACTGTGCAACCGGTTTGTCTGTGTATGTCAGTGGGTGCCGTTCTCAGCCCTGTGCCTTGGCAACTGTGCAAGTGGTCTGTTTTTGTCGAGTGTAAGTTTGAATTCTCAGCCCTGTGCCCTGGAGACTGTTTAACTGGTATGTGTGTGTGTGTGTGTGTGTGTTAGAGGTGTTCATAGCCCTGTGCCTTGGCTAGTGCGCAACCGGTTTATGTGTTTGTGTATGTGTGTGTGTGAATCTCTGTGTGTGCTGTTCTGAATCCTGTGCCCTGGAAACAGTGCAACAGTTTTGTGCGTGTGTGTGTGTGTGTGTATGTGTGCCATTCTGAGCCCTGTTTCCTGTCGACTGTGAAACCGGTTAGTGTTTATGTGTGTGTATGTGTGTGTGTGTGTTTCATTCTCAGACCTGTGTCCTGGCAACTGTGCAACCCGTTTGTGTGTCCCTGCGTGTTTGTGTGCTGTTCTCAGTCCTGTGCCCTGGCGACTGTGCAACTAATTTGTGTGTGTCCGTGTGTGTGTCTGTGTTGTTCTCAGGCTTGTCCTCTGGCGCCTGTGAAACCGGTTTATGTCTCTGTGTGTGTATGTGTTCTGTTCTCAGCCATGAACCCTGGTGACCGTGCAATCGGTTTGTGTGTGTGTGTTAGAATGATCTGAGCCCTGTGACCTGGAGAGTGCACAACCAGTTTATGTATTTGTGTATGTGTGTGTGTGAATCTGTGTGTGTGCTGTTCTCAATCCTGTGTCCTGGAAAGAGTGCAAAAGTTTTGTGTGTGTGTGTGTATGTGTGTGCTCTTCTGAGCCCTGTTTCCTGTCGACTGTGAAACCGGTTTGTGTTTATGTGTGTGTGTGTGTGTGTGTGTGTGTGTGTGTGCCGTTTTCAGCCCTGTGCCCTGGCAACAATGCAACTAGTTTGTTTATGTGTGTGTGTGTGTGTGTGTGTGTGTGTGTGTGCAGTTCTCATCCCTGTGCCCTGGAGACTGTGCAAGTAGTTTTTTTGTGTATGTGTGTTTGTGTGTGTATGTGTGCTGTTCTCAGCCCTTTGTCCTGGCGACACTGCAACCGGTTTATGAGTGTATGTGTGTGTTTGTGTGCCATTCTCAGCCCTGTGCCCTGGAGACTGTGAAACCGGTTTGTGTGTGTGCGTGTGTGTGTCTGTGTTGTTCTCAGGCTTGTCCTCTGGCGACTGTGAAACCGGTTTATGTCTCTGTGTGGGGGTGTTCAGTTCTCAATCATGAACCCTGGTGATCGTGCAATCGGTTTGTGTGTGTGTGTCAGAGCTGTTCTGAGCCCTGTGACTTGGAGAGTGCACAACCAGTTTATGTATTTGTGTATGTGTGTGTGTGAATCTGTGTGTGTGCTGTTCTCAATCCTGTGCCCTGGAAACAGTGCAACAGTTTTGTGTGTGTGTGTATGTGTGTGCTCTTCTGAGCCGTTTCCTGTCGACTGTGAAACCGGTTTGTGTTTATGTATGTGTGTGTGTCTGTGTGTGTCTGTGGTTCTCAGCCCTGTCCCTTGGCCACTGTGCAACCGGTTGGTGTGTATGTGTGTGTGTGTGTGTGTGTGTGTGTGTGCATGTGCTGTTTTAAGCCCTGTGCCCTGGCGACTGTGCACCGGTTTGTTTGTGTGTGTGTGTGTGTGTGTCTGTGTGCTGTTCTCAACACTGTGCTCTAGTGACTGTGAAACCGTTTTGTGTGTGTATGTGTGTGTGTGTGTGTGTGCCCTTTACAGCCCTGTGCCCTGGCAAAAATGCAATTAGTTTGTTCATGTGTGTGTGTGTATGTGTTGTGTGTGTGTGTGCGCCGTTCTCATCCCTGTGCCCTTGAGACTGTGCAATGGTTTTTTTGTGTATGTGTGTGTGTGTGTGTGCTGTTCTCAGCCCTTTGGCCTGGCGACACTGCAACCGGTTTATGAGTGTATGTGTGTGTTTGTGTGCCATTCTCAGCCCTGGGCGCTGGCGACTCTGCAATGGTTTATTCGTGTGTGTGTGTGTGTGTTTGTGTGTGCCATTCTCAGCCCTTTGCCCTGGCAACTGTGCAAGCACTTTGTGTGTGTATGTTTGTGTTTGGGTATGTGCTGTTCTCAGCCCTGTGCCCTGGAGACTGTGAAACCGGTTTGTGTGTGTGTGCGTGTGTGTGTGTGTGTGTGTGCATACTCAGCCCTGTGCCCTGACAACTGTGCAACTAATTTGTGTGTGTGCGTGTGTGTGTCTGTGTTGTTCTCAGGCTTGTGCTCTAGCGACTGTAAAACCAGTTTGTGTCTGTGTGTGTGTTCAGTTCTCAGCCCTGTACCCTGGCGATTCTGCAACCGGTTTCTGTGTGTGTGTGTGTGTGTGTGTGTGTGTGTGTGTGTGTGTGTGTGCTGTTCTCAGCCCGGTGCCCTGGTGACAGTGCAACCGGTTTGTGTGTGTGTTTCCGTGTGTGAGTGTGTGCCGTTCTTAGCCCTGTGCCTGGTGACTGTGCAACTGGTGTGTGTGTATGTGTGTGCTGTTCTCAGCCCTGTGCTCTGGTAACAGTTCAACCGGTTTGTGTGTGTGTGTGAGTGTGTGCCATACTCAGCCCTGTGCCCTGGCAACTGTGCAACAGGTTTGTTGGGTGTGTGTGTGAATTTTCAGCCCTGTGTCCTGCAGACTGTGCAACCACTTTTTGTGTGTTTGTGTGCATATATGTGTGTGTGTGTGTGCTATTCTCAGACCCGAGCCCTGGCAATTGTGCAACTGGTTTTGTGTGTGTGTGTGTGTGTGTGTGTGTGTGTGCTGTTATCAGCCCTGTGCGCTGGCGACCATGCAACTCATTTGTGTTTGTGCGTGTGTGTGTCTGTGTTGTTCTCAGGCTTGTGCTCTGGCGACTGTGAAACCTGTTTATGTGTGTGTGTGTGTGTGTGTGTATGTGTGTTCTGTTCTAAGCCCTGTACCCTGGAGACTGTGCAATCAGTTTGCATGTGTGTGTGTTTGTGTGTGTGTTAGAGCTGTTCTGAACCCTGTCCCCTGGCGACTGTGCAACCGGTTTGTGTGAATGTTTCTATGTGTGTGTGTGTGTGTGTGCTTTTCTCAGCCCTTTGCCCTGGCAACTGTGCAACCGGTTTGGGTGTTTGTGTGTGTTTGTTCTGTTCACTGCGCTGTGCCCAGGCGACAGTTCAACAGGTTTGTGTGTGTGTGTGTGTTGTTCTCAGTCCTATGCCTGGCGACTGTGCAAAGGTTTGTGAGTGTCTGTGTGTGTGTGTGTTAGAGCTGTTCTTAACCCTGTCCCCTGGCAACTGTGCAACCGGTTTGTGTGAATGTTTCTCTGTGTGTGTGTGTGTGTGTGTGCTTTTCTCATCCCTTTGCCCTGGCGACTGTGCAACCTGTTTGTGTGTGTATCTGTGTGTATGTGTCCTGTTCTAAGACCTGTGACCTGGTGACTGTGCAATAGGTTTGTCTGTATTTTTGTGTGTGTGTTTGCCATTTTCAGCCCCGTGCCCTGGCGACTATGAAACCAGTTTGTGTATGTGTATGTGTGTGTTTGTGCTATTCTCAGCCCTGTGCCCTGGTGAATATGCAAGCGGTTTGTGTCTGTATGTGTGTGTGTGTGTATGTGTGTGTGTGTGTGTGTGTGTGTGTGTGTGTGCCGTTCTCAGCCCTGTGCCCTGGGGACTGTGCAAGCGGTTTGTGTCCATATGTTTGTGTGTGTGTGTGTGAGTGTGTGTGTGTCTGGCATTGCCAGCCCTGTGACTGGTGACTGTGCAACCGGTATGTGTGTGTGTGTGTGTGTGTGTGTGCTGTTCTCAGCACTGTGCCCTGGCGACTCGGATACTGGTTTGTGTTCATGTGTGTGTGTGTGTGTGTGTGTGTGTGTGTGTGTGTGTGTGTGTTGCTGTTCTCAGCCCTGTGCCCTGGCGATTGTGCAACCAGTATCTGTATGCCTGTGTGTGTGTGTGTGTGTGTGTGCTGTTCTCAACCCTTTGCCCTGGCGATTGTGCAACCAGTATCTGTATGCCTGTGTGTTTGTGTGTGTGTGTGCTGTTCTCAACCCTTTGCCCTGGCGATTGTTCAACCAGTTTGTGTATATGTGTGTGTAGGTGTGTGTGCCATCCTGAGCCTTATGCCCTGGAAACTGAGGAACCGTTGTGTGTGTGTGTGTCTGTGTGTGTGCTGATTTCAGCCATGTGCCCTTCCGACTGTGCAACTGGTTTGTGTGTGGGTGTGTGTGCACGCGACTCTCATCTCTGTGTCCTGGCGACTGTGTAACTGTTTTTGTGTGTGAGTGTGTGTAAGTGTGTGCTCTTTTCAGCCCTGTTTCCTAGAGACTGTGCAACCGGTTGGTGTGTGTGTGTGTGTGTGTGTGTGTGTGTGTGTGTGCTGTTCTCAGTCCTGTGCCCTGGCTACAAAGAATCTGGTTTGCGGTGTGTGTGTGTGTGTGTGTTTGAGCTGTTCTGAGCCCTGTGCCTTGGCTACTGTGCAACAGGTTTATGTGTATGTGTGTGTGTTTGTGTGTGTGTGTGCCTATCTCAGCCCAGTGCCCTGGCGACTGTGCAATGGTGTGTTCGTGTGTGTGTGTGTGTGTGTGTGTATTTGTGTGTGCCATTCACAGCCCTGTGCCCTGATGACTGGGCAAGCAGTTTGTTTGTGTATGTTTCTGTGTGTGTATGTGTGTGTGTGTGTGTGTGTGTGTATGTGCTGTTCTCAGCCCTGTGCCTTGGCAACTGTGAAACCGGTTTGTATGTGTGTGTGTGTTTGTGTGTATGTGTCTGTGTGTGCATCTGTCTGTGTGTGTATATGCTGTACTCAGCCCTGTGCCCTGGCGACTGAGAAACCGGTGTGTGTGTATGTGTGTGTGTGTGTGTGTGTGTGTGTGTGTGTGTGCCAGTCTCAGCCCTGTGCCTTGGTGACTGTGCAAGTGGTTTGTGTGTGTATGTGTGTGAGTGTATATGTGTGTGTTCTATTTCCTGTTCTCAGCCCTGTGCCCTTGCGACTGTGCAACCGGTTTGTGTGTGTGTGTGTGTGTGTGAGTGTGTGCCATTTTCAGGCCTCTGCCCTGGTAACTGTGCAGCAGGTATGTGTTTTTGTGTGTGTGTTTAAGTGAATTCTCAGCCCTGTGCCCTGGAGACTATGCAACTGGTTTGTGTGTGTGTGTGTGTGTGTTTGTGTGCCATTCTCAGCCCTGTGCCCTGGCGACTGTGCAATTAGTTTGTGTGTGTGCATGTGTGTGTGTGTGCTGTTCTCAGGCTTGTTCTCTGGAGACTGTGAAACAGGTGTGTGTGTGTGTGTGTGTGTGTGTGTGTGTGTGTGTGTGTGTGTGTGTTCTGTTCTCAGTCCTGTAGCCGGGATCTTTGCAACTGGTTTGTGTGTGTATGTGTGTGTGTGTGTGTGTTTGTATTCTCAGACCTGTGCCCTGGCGACTATGAAACAGTTTTGTGTGTGTGTGTGTGTGTTTCATTGTCAGACCTGTGTCCTGGCAACTGTGCAACCCGTTTGTGTGTCCCTGTGTGTGTGTGTGTGCTGTTCTCAGTCCTGTGCCCTGGTGACTGTGCAACTAATTTGTGTGTGTGCGTGTGTGTGTCTGTGTTGTTCTGAGGCTTGTGCTCTGGCAACTTTGAAACCGGTTTATGTCTGTGTGTGTGTGTGTTCTCTTCTCAGCCATGAACCCTGGTGACCATGCAATCGGTTTGTGTGTGTGTGTGTGTGTGTGTGTGTGTGTGTGTTAGAGCTGTTCTTAGCCCTGTGCCTTGGCTAGTGTGCAACCGGTTTATGTGTTTGTGTATGTGTGTGTGTGAATCTCTGTGTGTGCTCTTCTCAATCCTGTGCCCTGGAAACAGTGCAACAGTTTTGTGCATGTGTGTGTGTGTGTGTGTGTGTGTGTATGTGCCATTCTGAGCCCTGTTTCCTGTCGACTGTGAAACCGGTTAGTGTTTATGTGTGTGTGTGTTTCATTCTCAGACCTGTGTCCTGGCAACTGTGCAACCCGTTTGTGTGTCCCTGTGTGTGTTTGTGTGCTGTTCTCAGTCCAGTGCCCTGGCGACTGTGCAACTAATTTGTGTGTGTGCGTGTGTGTGTCTGTGTTGTTCTCAGGCTTGTCCTCTGGCGACTGTGAAACCGGTTTATGTCTCTGTGTGTGTGTGTGTTCTGTTCTCAGCCATGAACCCTGGTGATCGAGCAATCGGTGTTTGTGTGTGTGTAAGAGCTGTTCTGAGCCCTGTGACTTGGAGATTGCACAACCAGTTTATGTATTTGTGTATGTGTGTGTGTGAATCTGTGTGTGTGCTGTTCTCAATCCTGTGCCCTGGAAACAGGGCAACAGTTGTGTGTGTGTGTGTATGTGTGTGCTGTTCTGAGCCCTGTTTCCTGTCGACTGTGAAACCGGTTTGTGTTTATGTGTGTGTGTGTGTGTGTGTGTGTGTGTGTGTCTGTGGTTCTCAGCCCTGTCCCTTGGAGACTGTGCAACCGGTTGGTGTGTATGTGAGTGTGTGTGTGTGTGTGCATGTGCTGTTTTAAGCCCTGTGCCCTGGCGACTGTGCACCGGTTTGTTTGTGTGTGTGTGTGTCTGTGTCTGTGTGCTGTTCTCAACACTGTGCTCTGGTGACTGTGAAACCGTTTTGTGTGTGTATGTGTGTGTGTGTGTGTGTGTGTGCCGTTTTCAGCCCTGTGCCCTGGCAACAACGCAACTAGTTTGTTCATGTGTGTGTGTGTGTGTGTGCGCCGTTCTCATCCCTGTGCCCTGGAGATTGTGCAAGCGGTTTTTTTGTGTATGTGTGTGTGTGTGTGCTTTCTCAGCCCATTGGACTGGTGACACTGCAACTGGTTTATGTGTGTATGTGTGTATTTGTGTGCCATTCTCAGCCCTGGGCCCTGGCGACTGTGCAATGGTTTGTTCGTGTGTGTGTGTGTGTGTGTGTGTGTGTGGGTGTGTGTGTGTGCCATTCTCAGCCCTTTGCCATGGCAACTGTGCAAGCAGTATGTGTGTGTATGTTTGTGTTTGGGTATGTGCTGTTCTCAGCCCTGTGCCCTGGAGACTGTGAAACCGGTTTGTGTGTGTGCGTGTGTGTGTCTGTGTTGTTCTCAGGCTTGTCCTCTGGCGACTGTGAAACCGGTTTATGTCTCTGTGTGGGGGTGTTCAGTTCTCAATCATGAACCCTGGTGATCGTGTAATCGGTTTGTGTGTGTGTGTTAGAGCTGTTCTGAGCCCTGTGACTTGGAGAGTGCACAACCAGTTTATGTATTTGTGTATGTGTGTGTGTGAATCTGTGTGTGTGCTGTTCTCAATCCTGTGCCCTGGAAACAGTGCAACAGTTTTGTGTGTGTGTGTATGTGTGTGCTCTTCTGAGCCGTTTCCTGTCGACTGTGAAACCGGTTTGTGTTTATGTATGTGTGTGTGTCTGTGTGTGTCTGTGGTTCTCAGCCCTGTCCCTTGGCCACTGTGCAACCGGTTGGTGTGTATGTGTGTGTGTGTGTGTGTGCATGTGCTGTTTTAAGCCCAGTGCCCTGGCGACTGTGCACCGGTTTGTTTGTGTGTGGTGTGTGTGTGTGTGTGTGTGTGTGTGTGCTGTTCTCAACACTGTGCTCTAGTGACTGTGAAACCATTTTGTGTGTGTATGTGTGTGTGTGTGTGTGTGTGTGCTGTTCTCAGCCCGGTGCCCTGGTGACAGTGCAACCGGTTTGTGTGTGTGTTTGTGTGTGAGTGTGTGCCGTTCTTAGCCCTGTGCCTGGTGACTGTGCAACCGGTTTGTGTGTGTGTTTGTGTGTGAGTGTGTGCCGTTCTTAGCCCTGTGCCTGGTGACTGTGCAACCGGTGTGTGTGTATGTGTGTGCTGTTCTCAGCCCTGTGCTCTGGTAACGGTTCAACCGGTTTCTCTGTGTGTGAGTGTGTGCCATACTCAGCGCTGTGCCCTGGCCACTGTGCAACAGGTTTGTTTGGGTGTGTGTGTGAATTCTCAGCCCTGTGTCCTGGAGACTGAGCAGCCATTTTTTGTGTGTTTGTGTGCATATGTATATGTGTGTGTGTGTGCTATTCTCAGACCCGAGCCCTGGCAATTGTGCAATTGGTTTTGTGTGTGTGTGTGTGTGTGTGTGTGTGCTGTTCTCAGCCCTTTTCCCTGGCAACTGTTCAAGCAGTTTGTGTGTGTATGTTTGTGTTTGGGTATGTGCTGTTCTCAGCCCTGTGCCCTGGAGACTGTGAAACCGGTTTATGTGTGTGCGTGTGTGTGTGTGTGTGTGTGTGCCATACTCAGCCCTATGCCCTGACAACTGTGCAACTAATTTGTGTGTGTGCGTGTGTGTGTCTGTGTTGTTCTCATGCTTGTGCTCTGGCGACTGTAAAACAGGTTTGTGTCTGTGTGTGTGTTCAGTTCTCAGCCCTGTACCCTGGCGATTCTGCAACTTGTTTATGTGTGTGTGTGTGTGTGTGTGTGTGTGTGTGTTCTGTTCTCAGTCCTGTAGCCGGGATCTTTGCAACTGGTTTGTGTGTGTATGTGTGTGTGTGTGTGTGTTTGTATTCTCAGACCTGTGCCCTGGCGACTATGAAACAGTTTTGTGTGTGTGTGTGTGTGTTTCATTGTCAGACCTGTGTCCTGGCAACTGTGCAACCCGTTTGTGTGTCCCTGTGTGTGTGTGTGTGCTGTTCTCAGTCCTGTGCCCTGGTGACTGTGCAACTAATTTGTGTGTGTGCGTGTGTGTGTCTGTGTTGTTCTGAGGCTTGTGCTCTGGCAACTTTGAAACCGGTTTATGTCTGTGTGTGTGTGTGTTCTCTTCTCAGCCATGAACCCTGGTGACCATGCAATCGGTTTGTGTGTGTGTGTGTGTGTGTGTGTGTGTGTGTGTGTGTTAGAGCTGTTCTTAGCCCTGTGCCTTGGCTAGTGTGCAACCGGTTTATGTGTTTGTGTATGTGTGTGTGTGAATCTCTGTGTGTGCTCTTCTCAATCCTGTGCCCTGGAAACAGTGCAACAGTTTTGTGCATGTGTGTGTGTGTGTGTGTGTGTGTGTATGTGCCATTCTGAGCCCTGTTTCCTGTCGACTGTGAAACCGGTTAGTGTTTATGTGTGTGTGTGTTTCATTCTAGACCTGTGTCCTGGCAACTGTGCAACCCGTTTGTGTGTCCCTGTGTGTGTTTGTGTGCTGTTCTCAGTCCAGTGCCCTGGCGACTGTGCAACTAATTTGTGTGTGTGCGTGTGTGTGTCTGTGTTGTTCTCAGGCTTGTCCTCTGGCGACTGTGAAACCGGTTTATGTCTCTGTGTGTGTGTGTGTTCTGTTCTCAGCCATGAACCCTGGTGATCGAGCAATCGGTGTTTGTGTGTGTGTAAGAGCTGTTCTGAGCCCTGTGACTTGGAGATTGCACAACCAGTTTATGTATTTGTGTATGTGTGTGTGTGAATCTGTGTGTGTGCTGTTCTCAATCCTGTGCCCTGGAAACAGGGCAACAGTTGTGTGTGTGTGTGTATGTGTGTGCTGTTCTGAGCCCTGTTTCCTGTCGACTGTGAAACCGGTTTGTGTTTATGTGTGTGTGTGTGTGTGTGTGTGTGTGTGTGTCTGTGGTTCTCAGCCCTGTCCCTTGGAGACTGTGCAACCGGTTGGTGTGTATGTGAGTGTGTGTGTGTGTGTGCATGTGCTGTTTTAAGCCCTGTGCCCTGGCGACTGTGCACCGGTTTGTTTGTGTGTGTGTGTGTCTGTGTCTGTGTGCTGTTCTCAACACTGTGCTCTGGTGACTGTGAAACCGTTTTGTGTGTGTATGTGTGTGTGTGTGTGTGTGTGTGCCGTTTTCAGCCCTGTGCCCTGGCAACAACGCAACTAGTTTGTTCATGTGTGTGTGTGTGTGTGTGTGTGCGCTGTTCTCATCCCTGTGCCCTGGAGATTGTGCAAGCGGTTTTTTTGTGTATGTGTGTGTGTGTGTGTGCTTTCTCAGCCCATTGGACTGGTGACACTGCAACTGGTTTATGTGTGTATGTGTGTATTTGTGTGCCATTCTCAGCCCTGGGCCCTGGCGACTGTGCAATGGTTTGTTCGTGTGTGTGTGTGTGTGTGTGTGTGTGGGTGTGTGTGTGTGCCATTCTCAGCCCTTTGCCATGGCAACTGTGCAAGCAGTATGTGTGTGTATGTTTGTGTTTGGGTATGTGCTGTTCTCAGCCCTGTGCCCTGGAGACTGTGAAACCGGTTTGTGTGTGTGCGTGTGTGTGTCTGTGTTGTTCTCAGGCTTGTCCTCTGGCGACTGTGAAACCGGTTTATGTCTCTGTGTGGGGGTGTTCAGTTCTCAATCATGAACCCTGGTGATCGTGTAATCGGTTTGTGTGTGTGTGTTAGAGCTGTTCTGAGCCCTGTGACTTGGAGAGTGCACAACCAGTTTATGTATTTGTGTATGTGTGTGTGTGAATCTGTGTGTGTGCTGTTCTCAATCCTGTGCCCTGGAAACAGTGCAACAGTTTTGTGTGTGTGTGTATGTGTGTGCTCTTCTGAGCCGTTTCCTGTCGACTGTGAAACCGGTTTGTGTTTATGTATGTGTGTGTGTCTGTGTGTGTCTGTGGTTCTCAGCCCTGTCCCTTGGCCACTGTGCAACCGGTTGGTGTGTATGTGTGTGTGTGTGTGTGTGCATGTGCTGTTTTAAGCCCAGTGCCCTGGCGACTGTGCACCGGTTTGTTTGTGTGTGGTGTGTGTGTGTGTGTGTGTGTGTGCTGTTCTCAACACTGTGCTCTAGTGACTGTGAAACCATTTTGTGTGTGTATGTGTGTGTGTGTGTGTGTGTGTGCTGTTCTCAGCCCGGTGCCCTGGTGACAGTGCAACCGGTTTGTGTGTGTGTTTGTGTGTGAGTGTGTGCCGTTCTTAGCCCTGTGCCTGGTGACTGTGCAACCGGTTTGTGTGTGTGTTTGTGTGTGAGTGTGTGCCGTTCTTAGCCCTGTGCCTGGTGACTGTGCAACCGGTGTGTGTGTATGTGTGTGCTGTTCTCAGCCCTGTGCTCTGGTAACGGTTCAACCGGTTTCTCTGTGTGTGAGTGTGTGCCATACTCAGCGCTGTGCCCTGGCCACTGTGCAACAGGTTTGTTTGGGTGTGTGTGTGAATTCTCAGCCCTGTGTCCTGGAGACTGAGCAGCCATTTTTTGTGTGTTTGTGTGCATATGTATATGTGTGTGTGTGTGCTATTCTCAGACCCGAGCCCTGGCAATTGTGCAATTGGTTTTGTGTGTGTGTGTGTGTGTGTGTGTGCTGTTCTCAGCCCTTTTCCCTGGCAACTGTTCAAGCAGTTTGTGTGTGTATGTTTGTGTTTGGGTATGTGCTGTTCTCAGCCCTGTGCCCTGGAGACTGTGAAACCGGTTTATGTGTGTGCGTGTGTGTGTGTGTGTGTGTGTGTGTGCCATACTCAGCCCTATGCCCTGACAACTGTGCAACTAATTTGTGTGTGTGCGTGTGTGTGTCTGTGTTGTTCTCATGCTTGTGCTCTGGCGACTGTAAAACAGGTTTGTGTCTGTGTGTGTGTTCAGTTCTCAGCCCTGTACCCTGGCGATTCTGCAACTTGTTTATGTGTGTGTGTGTGTGTGTGTGTGTGTGTGTGTGTGTGTTCTGTTCTCAGTCCTGTAGCCGGGATCTTTGCAACTGGTTTGTGTGTGTATGTGTGTGTGTGTGTGTGTTTGTATTCTCAGACCTGTGCCCTGGCGACTATGAAACAGTTTTGTGTGTGTGTGTGTGTGTTTCATTGTCAGACCTGTGTCCTGGCAACTGTGCAACCCGTTTGTGTGTCCCTGTGTGTGTGTGTGTGCTGTTCTCAGTCCTGTGCCCTGGTGACTGTGCAACTAATTTGTGTGTGTGCGTGTGTGTGTCTGTGTTGTTCTGAGGCTTGTGCTCTGGCAACTTTGAAACCGGTTTATGTCTGTGTGTGTGTGTGTTCTCTTCTCAGCCATGAACCCTGGTGACCATGCAATCGGTTTGTGTGTGTGTGTGTGTGTGTGTGTGTGTGTGTGTGTTAGAGCTGTTCTTAGCCCTGTGCCTTGGCTAGTGTGCAACCGGTTTATGTGTTTGTGTATGTGTGTGTGTGAATCTCTGTGTGTGCTCTTCTCAATCCTGTGCCCTGGAAACAGTGCAACAGTTTTGTGCATGTGTGTGTGTGTGTGTGTGTGTGTGTATGTGCCATTCTGAGCCCTGTTTCCTGTCGACTGTGAAACCGGTTAGTGTTTATGTGTGTGTGTGTTTCATTCTCAGACCTGTGTCCTGGCAACTGTGCAACCCGTTTGTGTGTCCCTGTGTGTGTTTGTGTGCTGTTCTCAGTCCAGTGCCCTGGCGACTGTGCAACTAATTTGTGTGTGTGCGTGTGTGTGTCTGTGTTGTTCTCAGGCTTGTCCTCTGGCGACTGTGAAACCGGTTTATGTCTCTGTGTGTGTGTGTGTTCTGTTCTCAGCCATGAACCCTGGTGATCGAGCAATCGGTGTTTGTGTGTGTGTAAGAGCTGTTCTGAGCCCTGTGACTTGGAGAGTGCACAACCAGTTTATGTATTTGTGTATGTGTGTGTGTGAATCTGTGTGTGTGCTGTTCTCAATCCTGTGCCCTGGAAACAGGGCAACAGTTGTGTGTGTGTGTGTATGTGTGTGCTGTTCTGAGCCCTGTTTCCTGTCGACTGTGAAACCGGTTTGTGTTTATGTGTGTGTGTGTGTGTGTGTGTGTGTGTGTGTGTCTGTGGTTCTCAGCCCTGTCCCTTGGAGACTGTGCAACCGGTTGGTGTGTATGTGAGTGTGTGTGTGTGTGTGCATGTGCTGTTTTAAGCCCTGTGCCCTGGCGACTGTGCACCGGTTTGTTTGTGTGTGTGTGTGTCTGTGTCTGTGTGCTGTTCTCAACACTGTGCTCTGGTGACTGTGAAACCGTTTTGTGTGTGTATGTGTGTGTGTGTGTGTGTGTGTGCCGTTTTCAGCCCTGTGCCCTGGCAACAACGCAACTAGTTTGTTCATGTGTGTGTGTGTGTGTGTGTGTGCGCTGTTCTCATCCCTGTGCCCTGGAGATTGTGCAAGCGGTTTTTTTGTGTATGTGTGTGTGTGTGTGTGCTTTCTCAGCCCATTGGACTGGTGACACTGCAACTGGTTTATGTGTGTATGTGTGTATTTGTGTGCCATTCTCAGCCCTGGGCCCTGGCGACTGTGCAATGGTTTGTTCGTGTGTGTGTGTGTGTGTGTGTGTGTGGGTGTGTGTGTGTGCCATTCTCAGCCCTTTGCCATGGCAACTGTGCAAGCAGTATGTGTGTGTATGTTTGTGTTTGGGTATGTGCTGTTCTCAGCCCTGTGCCCTGGAGACTGTGAAACCGGTTTGTGTGTGTGCGTGTGTGTGTCTGTGTTGTTCTCAGGCTTGTCCTCTGGCGACTGTGAAACCGGTTTATGTCTCTGTGTGGGGGTGTTCAGTTCTCAATCATGAACCCTGGTGATCGTGTAATCGGTTTGTGTGTGTGTGTTAGAGCTGTTCTGAGCCCTGTGACTTGGAGAGTGCACAACCAGTTTATGTATTTGTGTATGTGTGTGTGTGAATCTGTGTGTGTGCTGTTCTCAATCCTGTGCCCTGGAAACAGTGCAACAGTTTTGTGTGTGTGTGTATGTGTGTGCTCTTCTGAGCCGTTTCCTGTCGACTGTGAAACCGGTTTGTGTTTATGTATGTGTGTGTGTCTGTGTGTGTCTGTGGTTCTCAGCCCTGTCCCTTGGCCACTGTGCAACTGGTTGGTGTGTATGTGTGTGTGTGTGTGTGTGCATGTGCTGTTTTAAGCCCAGTGCCCTGGCGACTGTGCACCGGTTTGTTTGTGTGGTGTGTGTGTGTGTGTGTGTGTGTGTGCTGTTCTCAACACTGTGCTCTAGTGACTGTGAAACCATTTTGTGTGTGTATGTGTGTGTGTGTGTGTGTGTGTGCTGTTCTCAGCCCGGTGCCCTGGTGACAGTGCAACCGGTTTGTGTGTGTGTTTGTGTGTGAGTGTGTGCCGTTCTTAGCCCTGTGCCTGGTGACTGTGCAACCGGTTTGTGTGTGTGTTTGTGTGTGAGTGTGTGCCGTTCTTAGCCCTGTGCCTGGTGACTGTGCAACCGGTGTGTGTGTATGTGTGTGCTGTTCTCAGCCCTGTGCTCTGGTAACGGTTCAACCGGTTTCTCTGTGTGTGAGTGTGTGCCATACTCAGCGCTGTGCCCTGGCCACTGTGCAACAGGTTTGTTTGGGTGTGTGTGTGAATTCTCAGCCCTGTGTCCTGGAGACTGAGCAGCCATTTTTTGTGTGTTTGTGTGCATATGTATATGTGTGTGTGTGTGCTATTCTCAGACCCGAGCCCTGGCAATTGTGCAATTGGTTTTGTGTGTGTGTGTGTGTGTGTGTGTGTGCTGTTTTCAGCCCTTTTCCCTGGCAACTGTTCAAGCAGTTTGTGTGTGTATGTTTGTGTTTGGGTATGTGCTGTTCTCAGCCCTGTGCCCTGGAGACTGTGAAACCGGTTTATGTGTGTGCGTGTGTGTGTGTGTGTGTGTGTGTGCCATACTCAGCCCTATGCCCTGACAACTGTGCAACTAATTTGTGTGTGTGCGTGTGTGTGTCTGTGTTGTTCTCATGCTTGTGCTCTGGCGACTGTAAAACAGGTTTGTGTCTGTGTGTGTGTTCAGTTCTCAGCCCTGTACCCTGGCGATTCTGCAACTTGTTTATGTGTGTGTGTGTGTGTGTGTGTGTGTGTGTGTGTGTGTGTGTGTTCTGTTCTCAGTCCTGTAGCCGGGATCTTTGCAACTGGTTTGTGTGTGTATGTGTGTGTGTGTGTGTGTTTGTATTCTCAGACCTGTGCCCTGGCGACTATGAAACAGTTTTGTGTGTGTGTGTGTGTGTTTCATTGTCAGACCTGTGTCCTGGCAACTGTGCAACCCGTTTGTGTGTCCCTGTGTGTGTGTGTGTGCTGTTCTCAGTCCTGTGCCCTGGTGACTGTGCAACTAATTTGTGTGTGTGCGTGTGTGTGTCTGTGTTGTTCTGAGGCTTGTGCTCTGGCAACTTTGAAACCGGTTTATGTCTGTGTGTGTGTGTGTTCTCTTCTCAGCCATGAACCCTGGTGACCATGCAATCGGTTTGTGTGTGTGTGTGTGTGTGTGTGTGTGTGTGTGTTAGAGCTGTTCTTAGCCCTGTGCCTTGGCTAGTGTGCAACCGGTTTATGTGTTTGTGTATGTGTGTGTGTGAATCTCTGTGTGTGCTCTTCTCAATCCTGTGCCCTGGAAACAGTGCAACAGTTTTGTGCATGTGTGTGTGTGTGTGTGTGTGTGTGTATGTGCCATTCTGAGCCCTGTTTCCTGTCGACTGTGAAACCGGTTATTGTTTATGTGTGTGTGTGTTTCATTCTCAGACCTGTGTCCTGGCAACTGTGCAACCCGTTTGTGTGTCCCTGTGTGTGTTTGTGTGCTGTTCTCAGTCCAGTGCCCTGGCGACTGTGCAACTAATTTGTGTGTGTGCGTGTGTGTGTCTGTGTTGTTCTCAGGCTTGTCCTCTGGCGACTGTGAAACCGGTTTATGTCTCTGTGTGTGTGTGTGTTCTGTTCTCAGCCATGAACCCTGGTGATCGAGCAATCGGTGTTTGTGTGTGTGTAAGAGCTGTTCTGAGCCCTGTGACTTGGAGATTGCACAACCAGTTTATGTATTTGTGTATGTGTGTGTGTGAATCTGTGTGTGTGCTGTTCTCAATCCTGTGCCCTGGAAACAGGGCAACAGTTGTGTGTGTGTGTGTATGTGTGTGCTGTTCTGAGCCCTGTTTCCTGTCGACTGTGAAACCGGTTTGTGTTTATGTGTGTGTGTGTGTGTGTGTGTGTGTGTGTGTCTGTGGTTCTCAGCCCTGTCCCTTGGAGACTGTGCAACCGGTTGGTGTGTATGTGAGTGTGTGTGTGTGTGTGCATGTGCTGTTTTAAGCCCTGTGCCCTGGCGACTGTGCACCGGTTTGTTTGTGTGTGTGTGTGTCTGTGTCTGTGTGCTGTTCTCAACACTGTGCTCTGGTGACTGTGAAACCGTTTTGTGTGTGTATGTGTGTGTGTGTGTGTGTGTGTGCCGTTTTCAGCCCTGTGCCCTGGCAACAACGCAACTAGTTTGTTCATGTGTGTGTGTGTGTGTGTGTGTGCGCTGTTCTCATCCCTGTGCCCTGGAGATTGTGCAAGCGGTTTTTTTGTGTATGTGTGTGTGTGTGTGTGCTTTCTCAGCCCATTGGACTGGTGACACTGCAACTGGTTTATGTGTGTATGTGTGTATTTGTGTGCCATTCTCAGCCCTGGGCCCTGGCGACTGTGCAATGGTTTGTTCGTGTGTGTGTGTGTGTGTGTGTGTGTGGGTGTGTGTGTGTGCCATTCTCAGCCCTTTGCCATGGCAACTGTGCAAGCAGTATGTGTGTGTATGTTTGTGTTTGGGTATGTGCTGTTCTCAGCCCTGTGCCCTGGAGACTGTGAAACCGGTTTGTGTGTGTGCGTGTGTGTGTCTGTGTTGTTCTCAGGCTTGTCCTCTGGCGACTGTGAAACCGGTTTATGTCTCTGTGTGGGGGTGTTCAGTTCTCAATCATGAACCCTGGTGATCGTGTAATCGGTTTGTGTGTGTGTGTTAGAGCTGTTCTGAGCCCTGTGACTTGGAGAGTGCACAACCAGTTTATGTATTTGTGTATGTGTGTGTGTGAATCTGTGTGTGTGCTGTTCTCAATCCTGTGCCCTGGAAACAGTGCAACAGTTTTGTGTGTGTGTGTATGTGTGTGCTCTTCTGAGCCGTTTCCTGTCGACTGTGAAACCGGTTTGTGTTTATGTATGTGTGTGTGTCTGTGTGTGTCTGTGGTTCTCAGCCCTGTCCCTTGGCCACTGTGCAACTGGTTGGTGTGTATGTGTGTGTGTGTGTGTGTGCATGTGCTGTTTTAAGCCCAGTGCCCTGGCGACTGTGCACCGGTTTGTTTGTGTGGTGTGTGTGTGTGTGTGTGTGTGTGTGCTGTTCTCAACACTGTGCTCTAGTGACTGTGAAACCATTTTGTGTGTGTATGTGTGTGTGTGTGTGTGTGTGTGCTGTTCTCAGCCCGGTGCCCTGGTGACAGTGCAACCGGTTTGTGTGTGTGTTTGTGTGTGAGTGTGTGCCGTTCTTAGCCCTGTGCCTGGTGACTGTGCAACCGGTTTGTGTGTGTGTTTGTGTGTGAGTGTGTGCCGTTCTTAGCCCTGTGCCTGGTGACTGTGCAACCGGTGTGTGTGTATGTGTGTGCTGTTCTCAGCCCTGTGCTCTGGTAACGGTTCAACCGGTTTCTCTGTGTGTGAGTGTGTGCCATACTCAGCGCTGTGCCCTGGCCACTGTGCAACAGGTTTGTTTGGGTGTGTGTGTGAATTCTCAGCCCTGTGTCCTGGAGACTGAGCAGCCATTTTTTGTGTGTTTGTGTGCATATGTATATGTGTGTGTGTGTGCTATTCTCAGACCCGAGCCCTGGCAATTGTGCAATTGGTTTTGTGTGTGTGTGTGTGTGTGTGTGTGTGCTGTTTTCAGCCCTTTTCCCTGGCAACTGTTCAAGCAGTTTGTGTGTGTATGTTTGTGTTTGGGTATGTGCTGTTCTCAGCCCTGTGCCCTGGAGACTGTGAAACCGGTTTATGTGTGTGCGTGTGTGTGTGTGTGTGTGTGTGTGCCATACTCAGCCCTATGCCCTGACAACTGTGCAACTAATTTGTGTGTGTGCGTGTGTGTGTCTGTGTTGTTCTCATGCTTGTGCTCTGGCGACTGTAAAACAGGTTTGTGTCTGTGTGTGTGTTCAGTTCTCAGCCCTGTACCCTGGCGATTCTGCAACTTGTTTATGTGTGTGTGTGTGTGTGTGTGTGTGTGTGTGTGTGTGTGTTCTGTTCTCAGTCCTGTAGCCGGGATCTTTGCAACTGGTTTGTGTGTGTATGTGTGTGTGTGTGTGTGTTTGTATTCTCAGACCTGTGCCCTGGCGACTATGAAACAGTTTTGTGTGTGTGTGTGTGTGTTTCATTGTCAGACCTGTGTCCTGGCAACTGTGCAACCCGTTTGTGTGTCCCTGTGTGTGTGTGTGTGCTGTTCTCAGTCCTGTGCCCTGGTGACTGTGCAACTAATTTGTGTGTGTGCGTGTGTGTGTCTGTGTTGTTCTGAGGCTTGTGCTCTGGCAACTTTGAAACCGGTTTATGTCTGTGTGTGTGTGTGTTCTCTTCTCAGCCATGAACCCTGGTGACCATGCAATCGGTTTGTGTGTGTGTGTGTGTGTGTGTGTGTGTGTTAGAGCTGTTCTTAGCCCTGTGCCTTGGCTAGTGTGCAACCGGTTTATGTGTTTGTGTATGTGTGTGTGTGAATCTCTGTGTGTGCTCTTCTCAATCCTGTGCCCTGGAAACAGTGCAACAGTTTTGTGCATGTGTGTGTGTGTGTGTGTGTGTGTGTATGTGCCATTCTGAGCCCTGTTTCCTGTCGACTGTGAAACCGGTTAGTGTTTATGTGTGTGTGTGTTTCATTCTCAGACCTGTGTCCTGGCAACTGTGCAACCCGTTTGTGTGTCCCTGTGTGTGTTTGTGTGCTGTTCTCAGTCCAGTGCCCTGGCGACTGTGCAACTAATTTGTGTGTGTGCGTGTGTGTGTCTGTGTTGTTCTCAGGCTTGTCCTCTGGCGACTGTGAAACCGGTTTATGTCTCTGTGTGTGTGTGTGTTCTGTTCTCAGCCATGAACCCTGGTGATCGAGCAATCGGTGTTTGTGTGTGTGTAAGAGCTGTTCTGAGCCCTGTGACTTGGAGATTGCACAACCAGTTTATGTATTTGTGTATGTGTGTGTGTGAATCTGTGTGTGTGCTGTTCTCAATCCTGTGCCCTGGAAACAGGGCAACAGTTGTGTGTGTGTGTGTATGTGTGTGCTGTTCTGAGCCCTGTTTCCTGTCGACTGTGAAACCGGTTTGTGTTTATGTGTGTGTGTGTGTGTGTGTGTGTGTGTGTGTGTGTCTGTGGTTCTCAGCCCTGTCCCTTGGAGACTGTGCAACCGGTTGGTGTGTATGTGAGTGTGTGTGTGTGTGTGCATGTGCTGTTTTAAGCCCTGTGCCCTGGCGACTGTGCACCGGTTTGTTTGTGTGTGTGTGTGTCTGTGTCTGTGTGCTGTTCTCAACACTGTGCTCTGGTGACTGTGAAACCGTTTTGTGTGTGTATGTGTGTGTGTGTGTGTGTGTGTGCCGTTTTCAGCCCTGTGCCCTGGCAACAACGCAACTAGTTTGTTCATGTGTGTGTGTGTGTGTGTGTGCGCTGTTCTCATCCCTGTGCCCTGGAGATTGTGCAAGCGGTTTTTTTTTTTTTGTGTGTGTGTGTGTGTGCTTTCTCAGCCCATTGGACTGGTGACACTGCAACTGGTTTATGTGTGTATGTGTGTATTTGTGTGCCATTCTCAGCCCTGGGCCCTGGCGACTGTGCAATGGTTTGTTCGTGTGTGTGTGTGTGTGTGTGTGTGTGTGTGGGTGTGTGTGTGTGCCATTCTCAGCCCTTTGCCATGGCAACTGTGCAAGCAGTATGTGTGTGTATGTTTGTGTTTGGGTATGTGCTGTTCTCAGCCCTGTGCCCTGGAGACTGTGAAACCGGTTTGTGTGTGTGCGTGTGTGTGTCTGTGTTGTTCTCAGGCTTGTCCTCTGGCGACTGTGAAACCGGTTTATGTCTCTGTGTGGGGGTGTTCAGTTCTCAATCATGAACCCTGGTGATCGTGTAATCGGTTTGTGTGTGTGTGTTAGAGCTGTTCTGAGCCCTGTGACTTGGAGAGTGCACAACCAGTTTATGTATTTGTGTATGTGTGTGTGTGAATCTGTGTGTGTGCTGTTCTCAATCCTGTGCCCTGGAAACAGTGCAACAGTTTTGTGTGTGTGTGTATGTGTGTGCTCTTCTGAGCCGTTTCCTGTCGACTGTGAAACCGGTTTGTGTTTATGTATGTGTGTGTGTCTGTGTGTGTCTGTGGTTCTCAGCCCTGTCCCTTGGCCACTGTGCAACCGGTTGGTGTGTATGTGTGTGTGTGTGTGTGTGCATGTGCTGTTTTAAGCCCAGTGCCCTGGCGACTGTGCACCGGTTTTTTTGTGTGGTGTGTGTGTGTGTGTGTGTGTGTGTGCTGTTCTCAACACTGTGCTCTAGTGACTGTGAAACCATTTTGTGTGTGTATGTGTGTGTGTGTGTGTGTGTGTGCTGTTCTCAGCCCGGTGCCCTGGTGACAGTGCAACCGGTTTGTGTGTGTGTTTGTGTGTGAGTGTGTGCCGTTCTTAGCCCTGTGCCTGGTGACTGTGCAACCGGTTTGTGTGTGTGTTTGTGTGTGAGTGTGTGCCGTTCTTAGCCCTGTGCCTGGTGACTGTGCAACCGGTGTGTGTGTATGTGTGTGCTGTTCTCAGCCCTGTGCTCTGGTAACGGTTCAACCGGTTTCTCTGTGTGTGAGTGTGTGCCATACTCAGCGCTGTGCCCTGGCCACTGTGCAACAGGTTTGTTTGGGTGTGTGTGTGAATTCTCAGCCCTGTGTCCTGGAGACTGAGCAGCCATTTTTTGTGTGTTTGTGTGCATATGTATATGTGTGTGTGTGTGCTATTCTCAGACCCGAGCCCTGGCAATTGTGCAATTGGTTTTGTGTGTGTGTGTGTGTGTGTGTGTGCTGTTCTCAGCCCTTTTCCCTGGCAACTGTTCAAGCAGTTTGTGTGTGTATGTTTGTGTTTGGGTATGTGCTGTTCTCAGCCCTGTGCCCTGGAGACTGTGAAACCGGTTTATGTGTGTGCGTGTGTGTGTGTGTGTGTGTGTGTGCCATACTCAGCCCTATGCCCTGACAACTGTGCAACTAATTTGTGTGTGTGCGTGTGTGTGTCTGTGTTGTTCTCATGCTTGTGCTCTGGCGACTGTAAAACAGGTTTGTGTCTGTGTGTGTGTTCAGTTCTCAGCCCTGTACCCTGGCGATTCTGCAACTTGTTTATGTGTGTGTGTGTGTGTGTGTGTGTGTGTGTGTGTGTGTGTTCTGTTCTCAGTCCTGTAGCCGGGATCTTTGCAACTGGTTTGTGTGTGTATGTGTGTGTGTGTTTGTGTTTGTATTCTCAGACCTGTGCCCTGGCGACTATGAAACAGTTTTGTGTGTGTGTGTGTGTGTTTCATTGTCAGACCTGTGTCCTGGCAACTGTGCAACCCGTTTGTGTGTCCCTGTGTGTGTGTGTGTGCTGTTCTCAGTCCTGTGCCCTGGTGACTGTGCAACTAATTTGTGTGTGTGCGTGTGTGTGTCTGTGTTGTTCTGAGGCTTGTGCTCTGGCAACTTTGAAACCGGTTTATGTCTGTGTGTGTGTGTGTTCTCTTCTCAGCCATGAACCCTGGTGACCATGCAATCGGTTTGTGTGTGTGTGTGTGTGTGTGTGTGTGTGTGTTAGAGCTGTTCTTAGCCCTGTGCCTTGGCTAGTGTGCAACCGGTTTATGTGTTTGTGTATGTGTGTGTGTGAATCTCTGTGTGTGCTCTTCTCAATCCTGTGCCCTGGAAACAGTGCAACAGTTTTGTGCATGTGTGTGTGTGTGTGTGTGTGTGTGTATGTGCCATTCTGAGCCCTGTTTCCTGTCGACTGTGAAACCGGTTAGTGTTTATGTGTGTGTGTGTTTCATTCTCAGACCTGTGTCCTGGCAACTGTGCAACCCGTTTGTGTGTCCCTGTGTGTGTTTGTGTGCTGTTCTCAGTCCAGTGCCCTGGCGACTGTGCAACTAATTTGTGTGTGTGCGTGTGTGTGTCTGTGTTGTTCTCAGGCTTGTCCTCTGGCGACTGTGAAACCGGTTTATGTCTCTGTGTGTGTGTGTGTTCTGTTCTCAGCCATGAACCCTGGTGATCGAGCAATCGGTGTTTGTGTGTGTGTAAGAGCTGTTCTGAGCCCTGTGACTTGGAGATTGCACAACCAGTTTATGTATTTGTGTATGTGTGTGTGTGAATCTGTGTGTGTGCTGTTCTCAATCCTGTGCCCTGGAAACAGGGCAACAGTTGTGTGTGTGTGTGTATGTGTGTGCTGTTCTGAGCCCTGTTTCCTGTCGACTGTGAAACCGGTTTGTGTTTATGTGTGTGTGTGTGTGTGTGTGTGTGTGTCTGTGGTTCTCAGCCCTGTCCCTTGGAGACTGTGCAACCGGTTGGTGTGTATGTGAGTGTGTGTGTGTGTGTGCATGTGCTGTTTTAAGCCCTGTGCCCTGGCGACTGTGCACCGGTTTGTTTGTGTGTGTGTGTGTCTGTGTCTGTGTGCTGTTCTCAACACTGTGCTCTGGTGACTGTGAAACCGTTTTGTGTGTGTATGTGTGTGTGTGTGTGTGTGTGTGCCGTTTTCAGCCCTGTGCCCTGGCAACAACGCAACTAGTTTGTTCATGTGTGTGTGTGTGTGTGTGTGCGCTGTTCTCATCCCTGTGCCCTGGAGATTGTGCAAGCGGTTTTTTTTTTTGTGTGTGTGTGTGTGTGTGCTTTCTCAGCCCATTGGACTGGTGACACTGCAACTGGTTTATGTGTGTATGTGTGTATTTGTGTGCCATTCTCAGCCCTGGGCCCTGGCGACTGTGCAATGGTTTGTTCGTGTGTGTGTGTGTGTGTGTGTGTGTGTGTGGGTGTGTGTGTGTGCCATTCTCAGCCCTTTGCCATGGCAACTGTGCAAGCAGTATGTGTGTGTATGTTTGTGTTTGGGTATGTGCTGTTCTCAGCCCTGTGCCCTGGAGACTGTGAAACCGGTTTGTGTGTGTGCGTGTGTGTGTCTGTGTTGTTCTCAGGCTTGTCCTCTGGCGACTGTGAAACCGGTTTATGTCTCTGTGTGGGGGTGTTCAGTTCTCAATCATGAACCCTGGTGATCGTGTAATCGGTTTGTGTGTGTGTGTTAGAGCTGTTCTGAGCCCTGTGACTTGGAGAGTGCACAACCAGTTTATGTATTTGTGTATGTGTGTGTGTGAATCTGTGTGTGTGCTGTTCTCAATCCTGTGCCCTGGAAACAGTGCAACAGTTTTGTGTGTGTGTGTATGTGTGTGCTCTTCTGAGCCGTTTCCTGTCGACTGTGAAACCGGTTTGTGTTTATGTATGTGTGTGTGTCTGTGTGTGTCTGTGGTTCTCAGCCCTGTCCCTTGGCCACTGTGCAACCGGTTGGTGTGTATGTGTGTGTGTGTGTGTGTGCATGTGCTGTTTTAAGCCCAGTGCCCTGGCGACTGTGCACCGGTTTTTTTGTGTGGTGTGTGTGTGTGTGTGTGTGTGTGTGCTGTTCTCAACACTGTGCTCTAGTGACTGTGAAACCATTTTGTGTGTGTATGTGTGTGTGTGTGTGTGTGTGTGCTGTTCTCAGCCCGGTGCCCTGGTGACAGTGCAACCGGTTTGTGTGTGTGTTTGTGTGTGAGTGTGTGCCGTTCTTAGCCCTGTGCCTGGTGACTGTGCAACCGGTTTGTGTGTGTGTTTGTGTGTGAGTGTGTGCCGTTCTTAGCCCTGTGCCTGGTGACTGTGCAACCGGTGTGTGTGTATGTGTGTGCTGTTCTCAGCCCTGTGCTCTGGTAACGGTTCAACCGGTTTCTCTGTGTGTGAGTGTGTGCCATACTCAGCGCTGTGCCCTGGCCACTGTGCAACAGGTTTGTTTGGGTGTGTGTGTGAATTCTCAGCCCTGTGTCCTGGAGACTGAGCAGCCATTTTTTGTGTGTTTGTGTGCATATGTATATGTGTGTGTGTGTGCTATTCTCAGACCCGAGCCCTGGCAATTGTGCAATTGGTTTTGTGTGTGTGTGTGTGTGTGTGTGTGCTGTTCTCAGCCCTTTTCCCTGGCAACTGTTCAAGCAGTTTGTGTGTGTATGTTTGTGTTTGGGTATGTGCTGTTCTCAGCCCTGTGCCCTGGAGACTGTGAAACCGGTTTATGTGTGTGCGTGTGTGTGTGTGTGTGTGTGTGTGCCATACTCAGCCCTATGCCCTGACAACTGTGCAACTAATTTGTGTGTGTGCGTGTGTGTGTCTGTGTTGTTCTCATGCTTGTGCTCTGGCGACTGTAAAACAGGTTTGTGTCTGTGTGTGTGTTCAGTTCTCAGCCCTGTACCCTGGCGATTCAGCAACTTGTTTATGTGTGTGTGTGTGTGTGTGTGTGTGTGTGTGTGTGTGTGTTCTGTTCTCAGTCCTGTAGCCGGGATCTTTGCAACTGGTTTGTGTGTGTATGTGTGTGTGTGTTTGTGTTTGTATTCTCAGACCTGTGCCCTGGCGACTATGAAACAGTTTTGTGTGTGTGTGTGTGTGTTTCATTGTCAGACCTGTGTCCTGGCAACTGTGCAACCCGTTTGTGTGTCCCTGTGTGTGTGTGTGTGCTGTTCTCAGTCCTGTGCCCTGGTGACTGTGCAACTAATTTGTGTGTGTGCGTGTGTGTGTCTGTGTTGTTCTGAGGCTTGTGCTCTGGCAACTTTGAAACCGGTTTATGTCTGTGTGTGTGTGTGTTCTCTTCTCAGCCATGAACCCTGGTGACCATGCAATCGGTTTGTGTGTGTGTGTGTGTGTGTGTGTGTGTGTGTGTTAGAGCTGTTCTTAGCCCTGTGCCTTGGCTAGTGTGCAACCGGTTTATGTGTTTGTGTATGTGTGTGTGTGAATCTCTGTGTGTGCTCTTCTCAATCCTGTGCCCTGGAAACAGTGCAACAGTTTTGTGCATGTGTGTGTGTGTGTGTGTGTGTGTGTATGTGCCATTCTGAGCCCTGTTTCCTGTCGACTGTGAAACCGGTTAGTGTTTATGTGTGTGTGTGTTTCATTCTCAGACCTGTGTCCTGGCAACTGTGCAACCCGTTTGTGTGTCCCTGTGTGTGTTTGTGTGCTGTTCTCAGTCCAGTGCCCTGGCGACTGTGCAACTAATTTGTGTGTGTGCGTGTGTGTGTCTGTGTTGTTCTCAGGCTTGTCCTCTGGCGACTGTGAAACCGGTTTATGTCTCTGTGTGTGTGTGTGTTCTGTTCTCAGCCATGAACCCTGGTGATCGAGCAATCGGTGTTTGTGTGTGTGTAAGAGCTGTTCTGAGCCCTGTGACTTGGAGATTGCACAACCAGTTTATGTATTTGTGTATGTGTGTGTGTGAATCTGTGTGTGTGCTGTTCTCAATCCTGTGCCCTGGAAACAGGGCAACAGTTGTGTGTGTGTGTGTATGTGTGTGCTGTTCTGAGCCCTGTTTCCTGTCGACTGTGAAACCGGTTTGTGTTTATGTGTGTGTGTGTGTGTGTGTGTGTGTGTGTGTCTGTGGTTCTCAGCCCTGTCCCTTGGAGACTGTGCAACCGGTTGGTGTGTATGTGAGTGTGTGTGTGTGTGTGCATGTGCTGTTTTAAGCCCTGTGCCCTGGCGACTGTGCACCGGTTTGTTTGTGTGTGTGTGTGTCTGTGTCTGTGTGCTGTTCTCAACACTGTGCTCTGGTGACTGTGAAACCGTTTTGTGTGTGTATGTGTGTGTGTGTGTGTGTGTGTGCCGTTTTCAGCCCTGTGCCCTGGCAACAACGCAACTAGTTTGTTCATGTGTGTGTGTGTGTGTGTGCGCTGTTCTCATCCCTGTGCCCTGGAGATTGTGCAAGCGGTTTTTTTGTGTATGTGTGTGTGTGTGTGTGCTTTCTCAGCCCATTGGACTGGTGACACTGCAACTGGTTTATGTGTGTATGTGTGTATTTGTGTGCCATTCTCAGCCCTGGGCCCTGGCGACTGTGCAATGGTTTGTTCGTGTGTGTGTGTGTGTGTGTGTGTGTGGGTGTGTGTGTGTGCCATTCTCAGCCCTTTGCCATGGCAACTGTGCAAGCAGTATGTGTGTGTATGTTTGTGTTTGGGTATGTGCTGTTCTCAGCCCTGTGCCCTGGAGACTGTGAAACCGGTTTGTGTGTGTGCGTGTGTGTGTCTGTGTTGTTCTCAGGCTTGTCCTCTGGCGACTGTGAAACCGGTTTATGTCTCTGTGTGGGGGTGTTCAGTTCTCAATCATGAACCCTGGTGATCGTGTAATCGGTTTGTGTGTGTGTGTTAGAGCTGTTCTGAGCCCTGTGACTTGGAGAGTGCACAACCAGTTTATGTATTTGTGTATGTGTGTGTGTGAATCTGTGTGTGTGCTGTTCTCAATCCTGTGCCCTGGAAACAGTGCAACAGTTTTGTGTGTGTGTGTATGTGTGTGCTCTTCTGAGCCGTTTCCTGTCGACTGTGAAACCGGTTTGTGTTTATGTATGTGTGTGTGTCTGTGTGTGTCTGTGGTTCTCAGCCCTGTCCCTTGGCCACTGTGCAACCGGTTGGTGTGTATGTGTGTGTGTGTGTGTGTGCATGTGCTGTTTTAAGCCCAGTGCCCTGGCGACTGTGCACCGGTTTGTTTGTGTGTGGTGTGTGTGTGTGTGTGTGTGTGTGCTGTTCTCAACACTGTGCTCTAGTGACTGTGAAACCATTTTGTGTGTGTATGTGTGTGTGTGTGTGTGTGTGTGCTGTTCTCAGCCCGGTGCCCTGGTGACAGTGCAACCGGTTTGTGTGTGTGTTTGTGTGTGAGTGTGTGCCGTTCTTAGCCCTGTGCCTGGTGACTGTGCAACCGGTTTGTGTGTGTGTTTGTGTGTGAGTGTGTGCCGTTCTTAGCCCTGTGCCTGGTGACTGTGCAACCGGTGTGTGTGTATGTGTGTGCTGTTCTCAGCCCTGTGCTCTGGTAACGGTTCAACCGGTTTCTCTGTGTGTGAGTGTGTGCCATACTCAGCGCTGTGCCCTGGCCACTGTGCAACAGGTTTGTTTGGGTGTGTGTGTGAATTCTCAGCCCTGTGTCCTGGAGACTGAGCAGCCATTTTTTGTGTGTTTGTGTGCATATGTATATGTGTGTGTGTGTGCTATTCTCAGACCCGAGCCCTGGCAATTGTGCAATTGGTTTTGTGTGTGTGTGTGTGTGTGTGTGTGTGCTGTTTTCAGCCCTTTTCCCTGGCAACTGTTCAAGCAGTTTGTGTGTGTATGTTTGTGTTTGGGTATGTGCTGTTCTCAGCCCTGTGCCCTGGAGACTGTGAAACCGGTTTATGTGTGTGCGTGTGTGTGTGTGTGTGTGTGTGTGCCATACTCAGCCCTATGCCCTGACAACTGTGCAACTAATTTGTGTGTGTGCGTGTGTGTGTCTGTGTTGTTCTCATGCTTGTGCTCTGGCGACTGTAAAACAGGTTTGTGTCTGTGTGTGTGTTCAGTTCTCAGCCCTGTACCCTGGCGATTCTGCAACTTGTTTATGTGTGTGTGTGTGTGTGTGTGTGTGTGTGTGTGTGTGTGTGTGTGTTCTGTTCTCAGTCCTGTAGCCGGGATCTTTGCAACTGGTTTGTGTGTGTATGTGTGTGTGTGTGTGTGTTTGTATTCTCAGACCTGTGCCCTGGCGACTATGAAACAGTTTTGTGTGTGTGTGTGTGTGTTTCATTGTCAGACCTGTGTCCTGGCAACTGTGCAACCCGTTTGTGTGTCCCTGTGTGTGTGTGTGTGCTGTTCTCAGTCCTGTGCCCTGGTGACTGTGCAACTAATTTGTGTGTGTGCGTGTGTGTGTCTGTGTTGTTCTGAGGCTTGTGCTCTGGCAACTTTGAAACCGGTTTATGTCTGTGTGTGTGTGTGTTCTCTTCTCAGCCATGAACCCTGGTGACCATGCAATCGGTTTGTGTGTGTGTGTGTGTGTGTGTGTGTGTGTGTGTTAGAGCTGTTCTTAGCCCTGTGCCTTGGCTAGTGTGCAACCGGTTTATGTGTTTGTGTATGTGTGTGTGTGAATCTCTGTGTGTGCTCTTCTCAATCCTGTGCCCTGGAAACAGTGCAACAGTTTTGTGCATGTGTGTGTGTGTGTGTGTGTGTGTGTATGTGCCATTCTGAGCCCTGTTTCCTGTCGACTGTGAAACCGGTTAGTGTTTATGTGTGTGTGTGTTTCATTCTCAGACCTGTGTCCTGGCAACTGTGCAACCCGTTTGTGTGTCCCTGTGTGTGTTTGTGTGCTGTTCTCAGTCCAGTGCCCTGGCGACTGTGCAACTAATTTGTGTGTGTGCGTGTGTGTGTCTGTGTTGTTCTCAGGCTTGTCCTCTGGCGACTGTGAAACCGGTTTATGTCTCTGTGTGTGTGTGTGTTCTGTTCTCAGCCATGAACCCTGGTGATCGAGCAATCGGTGTTTGTGTGTGTGTAAGAGCTGTTCTGAGCCCTGTGACTTGGAGAGTGCACAACCAGTTTATGTATTTGTGTATGTGTGTGTGTGAATCTGTGTGTGTGCTGTTCTCAATCCTGTGCCCTGGAAACAGGGCAACAGTTGTGTGTGTGTGTGTATGTGTGTGCTGTTCTGAGCCCTGTTTCCTGTCGACTGTGAAACCGGTTTGTGTTTATGTGTGTGTGTGTGTGTGTGTGTGTGTGTGTGTCTGTGGTTCTCAGCCCTGTCCCTTGGAGACTGTGCAACCGGTTGGTGTGTATGTGAGTGTGTGTGTGTGTGTGCATGTGCTGTTTTAAGCCCTGTGCCCTGGCGACTGTGCACCGGTTTGTTTGTGTGTGTGTGTGTCTGTGTCTGTGTGCTGTTCTCAACACTGTGCTCTGGTGACTGTGAAACCGTTTTGTGTGTGTATGTGTGTGTGTGTGTGTGTGTGTGCCGTTTTCAGCCCTGTGCCCTGGCAACAACGCAACTAGTTTGTTCATGTGTGTGTGTGTGTGTGTGTGTGCGCTGTTCTCATCCCTGTGCCCTGGAGATTGTGCAAGCGGTTTTTTTGTGTATGTGTGTGTGTGTGTGTGCTTTCTCAGCCCATTGGACTGGTGACACTGCAACTGGTTTATGTGTGTATGTGTGTATTTGTGTGCCATTCTCAGCCCTGGGCCCTGGCGACTGTGCAATGGTTTGTTCGTGTGTGTGTGTGTGTGTGTGTGTGTGGGTGTGTGTGTGTGCCATTCTCAGCCCTTTGCCATGGCAACTGTGCAAGCAGTATGTGTGTGTATGTTTGTGTTTGGGTATGTGCTGTTCTCAGCCCTGTGCCCTGGAGACTGTGAAACCGGTTTGTGTGTGTGCGTGTGTGTGTCTGTGTTGTTCTCAGGCTTGTCCTCTGGCGACTGTGAAACCGGTTTATGTCTCTGTGTGGGGGTGTTCAGTTCTCAATCATGAACCCTGGTGATCGTGTAATCGGTTTGTGTGTGTGTGTTAGAGCTGTTCTGAGCCCTGTGACTTGGAGAGTGCACAACCAGTTTATGTATTTGTGTATGTGTGTGTGTGAATCTGTGTGTGTGCTGTTCTCAATCCTGTGCCCTGGAAACAGTGCAACAGTTTTGTGTGTGTGTGTATGTGTGTGCTCTTCTGAGCCGTTTCCTGTCGACTGTGAAACCGGTTTGTGTTTATGTATGTGTGTGTGTCTGTGTGTGTCTGTGGTTCTCAGCCCTGTCCCTTGGCCACTGTGCAACTGGTTGGTGTGTATGTGTGTGTGTGTGTGTGTGCATGTGCTGTTTTAAGCCCAGTGCCCTGGCGACTGTGCACCGGTTTGTTTGTGTGGTGTGTGTGTGTGTGTGTGTGTGTGTGCTGTTCTCAACACTGTGCTCTAGTGACTGTGAAACCATTTTGTGTGTGTATGTGTGTGTGTGTGTGTGTGTGTGCTGTTCTCAGCCCGGTGCCCTGGTGACAGTGCAACCGGTTTGTGTGTGTGTTTGTGTGTGAGTGTGTGCCGTTCTTAGCCCTGTGCCTGGTGACTGTGCAACCGGTTTGTGTGTGTGTTTGTGTGTGAGTGTGTGCCGTTCTTAGCCCTGTGCCTGGTGACTGTGCAACCGGTGTGTGTGTATGTGTGTGCTGTTCTCAGCCCTGTGCTCTGGTAACGGTTCAACCGGTTTCTCTGTGTGTGAGTGTGTGCCATACTCAGCGCTGTGCCCTGGCCACTGTGCAACAGGTTTGTTTGGGTGTGTGTGTGAATTCTCAGCCCTGTGTCCTGGAGACTGAGCAGCCATTTTTTGTGTGTTTGTGTGCATATGTAT